>NC_056741.1:44499374-44519374 GCF_019279795.1 Protopterus annectens
CATGGGGAACAACCCAAAAATCTGAGGACATTCTCCATATGGTCTTTTAAAACTTCTACTGGGAGTACAGCTCTGCCTTCAGTGCAAGGCATCTTTATAAATAAAACAAAAGGTTTCCTAATTAGGCAGCCAATAGTTTGGAAACCGAGTTTACAACCTCAGTACTAGTAACTGAGATTTTGGAATTAATCTGAACCAGAGGATTGGTTGAGGTGAGATGGACAGAGGTGTCTTTAGGCAGCTGTCTTTTTTCTTTGTGGAGGGTGCGTGTCGCTGCTGCAACTGCGATAACTCTTAGTATATAGGTGGGGGGGTATCACATCTGAGATTGGGACTAAGTGAGTAGAGAGTAGAGAGTGTTATAGACTGCAAATTTGTGCTCCCTGGGATGTAACTTAGACTCAAGTTTCTTTTGGGTCATTGAAGAAGTCATCCTGTAATTTTCCATAATGCCAATATTACCAGTTTGGGATACCACACATACAAAATGGAGGCACACAGTGACCATGTGGAAAAATATGTTTATGACCTGCTCCAATGGTAATGCAGAGGATTAAGGCTGTGAGTTGTTAATAAGCTACTTCCTGTAGGCTGGGGTTTGATTCTGTCTCAACCTCATTTGTCTATTTGTGGCTCTGACTATGTCAATTTAACAGTTTTTGGTTACTCCTGAAACAGGGAACTTGTGGCCAGTGAACTTACTTTGTTAAAAAATAAATAATAAGTGCAACTAAATGCACCACAGCAGGGAATGGCAGGATATTAAAAACATACTTAGAAAATGTTGTTGTTGTGTCTTTCGGCTTATGTTTGGGGTCTCCACAGCAGAACTCCGGTCCGGTAATATTTAGTAGAGGATTTTTACATGCCGAGTTACCAGCCCTGATGCACAACCTTCAACGAAGCCACGCCCATTCACGCATGCCTCTCCACCTGACTGTTGGTCCCAAAGGGAAACAATGGACTTACAAGGGCAAAGGGCTGGTTCTGAAAAACCATTACCCAGGAAGGCAGACCCCATAAATGTCTGAGACTGAACTGTAGGACCATAAGATGAATCCCTTCACACTATGACAACATTGTACCACATTTCTAAAATGTCTTTCTTTTTACTTTCCCTACAAACAGCTTCCAAGGAAAAAAAAGTGCAGATTACAGGAGATAACTTACTTGAAAGAGGAAAAAATGAAGAGCAAATGTGGAATTGCAGAGTATTTCCCTTTATTTATTCAGTATCTAGCTAGGCAGATTTATTCAGACTGTAACTTTTCAGTTGTAATCTAGGCCAATGAAAAATGAAGACCATGACATAGCTCTCAACTGTCCAGAGTTTTGCCTCATATTTTTTGTCTGTTCCTCATAAAAGTTGTGATTTTTTCCAGTAAATCACTGAGGATTGAAGTTACTAAATAGTGACACGTTTGCGTTTCAGACTTTATATACTCCAGAAAATGCATGCTAACCCCAAACCCGTTGTTCTAGAAACTTTCTAAGTTTATAAGAGGAACATTTAAAATCTGTCCTTATTTTGGGGCCTTTGCCCCCCGCCCCATTATTTTAGTCTTTGCCAAGATTTCTTGGGCTAAGCAGTCAAGAGGTATGATATAATTTTAAACTATACCACTCAGTTACACGCATAGCAATCAATGTGTGCAAAGATATTTATTTGTTAACTGGTTGAGCGTGCTGGTCCATGGATATTTTCCCCATGACCTAGGTAAAGAACATAAAGAAAATTTCAAACGCATTTATCAATTTACATGGGCAAGAAAAGGTAAACTGCATTACAGGGTAATATCCACAGAGGGTACAGATGTAAATTGAGAATAATACCACTCAGACAAATGTGCACTAACATGAAATTAACAGCTCATAAGCAAATAATCAGTGTTGCAATAAGATAAACAATTAGGAAAGATTTGCGATGCGTAAATGTATTACACATGTAAACTGGTTTACATAAGGCTAAAGAATAAGAAATGTAATTTGCAAGCTCAGGCACAAAACAAGATTGCATACAGTAACAGAAATCTATGTTACCATTAATTATTAATCCAGCAATTTTTTGTTTGCTTAGTTTGGCAGGAATTCTCAGAAACATGGGTAAAATAGCACAGATTGTTTTTCAGGTGGGTAGGTAGGTACCTCTCAACTGTCAAGATTTTTTTTTGCAGAATGTCCAGATTTTTGTCTCATATTTTGATCTGATCCTCATATAATTTATGGTTTACTGCCAACTCACTGACGATTGAAGAAACTAAGTAATGACACACTGTTGAGTTCCAGAAAATGCATACTAACATAAAACCTGTCATTCTATCAACTGACTAAGTTTATAAGAACAATATTTAAACTCCGTGTCTATTTTTCAGTCTTTGTTAAGCTTTGTCCAGATTTCTTGCACTAACCGGTTGAGAGGTATGGCTAGATGCAGTGTGTTCCTGAGGAAGCAGAGAATTCAAAATGTAGAAAATTTGTGAATGTATGCCAACAATGTACAGTAATTCTAAAAGGCAAGATTTTCTATTTAGCCATAGGATCAACAGTTTAGCATGGTAGTCAGAAATATGGACGGACTGCATGAGTCAACTGTTCAAAACTGTAACCAAAACTAGTTTTAAAAGGGAGTTACACCCAGGTATACTCCTTAACTTCTTTACTTAAGGATTTTGGATAGAGCAAAGTTAATGGGGGGGACGACAACAAGGGGCCAAAATCAGGGACAAGTTTTAAATATTACTCAAATTCACTTAAAAAGTTAATAGAATAGCAGGTTTTGCATCAGCATGCATTTTCTGAAAAATAAGAAATCTAAAACTCTAATGTCTGGCGTTATAACTGATTTGCCAGAAAATCAAACTTTTTAACAGGAGATAAGGCAAAATATGAGTCAAAATCAGGTACATTCTGCAAAATTCTGCACAGCTGAGAGGTATGCATCCAACAATTAATTGTGCTACTGTTTGTCCATCAGCCCACTTATCTGATGGAACTACTGACAGCTGGAACTTTCTGTGATAAACAGCCTGGTGTTTCTAGGGCAGTTAAGCTTCAAGACCATTTTAGTGGTTTGTTTTTACCAAAGAAAGTTTAGGCCAGGACATC
The DNA here is from genome assembly GCF_019279795.1 of Protopterus annectens. Lineage (NCBI taxonomy): Eukaryota > Metazoa > Chordata > Ceratodontiformes > Protopteridae > Protopterus > Protopterus annectens. The sequence goes on from NC_056741.1 coordinate 44,502,480, forward strand.
TTGGAGGACAATTTGTAATGCTTAGTAATGGTGTGCACCAGTGACTAAACGACTAAGGCACAAATGCTATCGAGCAAAATCTTGCAAAGCATAGATGCTGCCCTACTGGCACGATCCTTAGCTAGCACTTCTTGAGAAAGAAGAAAACACAGTTAATTAACCAGTGTGAAATGCACTCATTAATAACCTTCACACGTGAATCTCTCTGCCTGCCTCTCTAGTAAACGAAAGACACTGCAGAGCTTGGCAAAATGATTTCATCCAGGGTGGTAATAATAAAAATGTACATAAAATTAACACTGTATAATAGATGATGTCTTTACATTCACTGCTGCAGTTTTCATAACTTATGGGATTCCCTGCCATGGAAGCCCATCATCGGCCAGTCTATCAAAGCCTACCATTGCTTTAAGGTATGCTGAATGTCAGCTAAATGCTCCTTGCATAGTGTAGGGCATAAAGGTCACATTCAGGCATACCATCCTCAGAACTTCTTTGCTGCCAATCCGAATGCTGTTTTTAACTGTCGGTCTGTTTGCCTCTATCCTTTTTCTGATCTTCCAGACACTTCTGCTCTTTCCTTGCTAAGGACTTCTTCTCAGGTATTTCTATCAAATGTAGTTATGATGCAGCAGATGCCTCTTCTATGGCTGCTGCTTTTGGTTTTGTTCTGAGGAGGTATTCTTGGCTTAGGCTACAACCTTTACCCGATGATATTAAGGCTAAGTTGATGGATGCTCCTCTGGATAATAACCTTTTGTTTGGGGAAGCGGCTGCTGGTTTGTTTATGTCTCTTCAGGACAAGGGGAAGGCCTTACAGGAGCTTAAACATGTCTTTGTTTCTCCTGTGCCAAAATTTCAGAGAAACTACCCTTCTAAGCCAGCCTTTGTTCATAGGCAATCTCACCCTCCTGGTAAAGGTAAAAAGAGTGGTTAACGAGCTCCTCCTGCTAAGGCCACTCATAGGTCCATAGGACGATACTAAGCTATTGGCCCAGAGACCCTTATAAGCCTAGCCAAGAATTTCATCCATGTTCCCACAAAGCCAGCACCTGTTTCCCCTGTCCAGCAGGGACACACATGGGATCCTAGGGGTGTATTTTCTGTTTCCCATTCAGTCAGCCAGGTTTCTCTTAAAGATGGCTAGTGAGGTACTCTACTTGACATGTAGAGGAAGTCTATTCTACAGATGGGGGAGTCTTTGAGACACAAATCTATCCCACCAACACGTTCTATTAATGTCACAGACCAAGTTGAGGCCTTGTGTGTGGGTTGCGTGAGTAGATTTTGACTTACGGAACTGCAGCAACTCCATCAAGGCTGGGTCTAAGATGGCTTTGTATGTCAGACACAGGTCACCTCTGAGCCGTCTGAACAAGACTGAGTAGAGGGACAGGGCTTTTAGTCTATCTTTATAGGATAGGTGTTTAAGACCCTGGATATTCCTGGTCAGGAATCTCTGTGATCTCTACAGCTGCTGCATGTGTTTGGCAAGGCACATGCTGAAGCAGGCACTGTACGCGATAACAGGTCTGATAAAGGAGGAGTACAGGGATGTCATGACCTCCTTGTTCCTGGATGAAATACCCTTACTTATGAGGTGGGCCAGACTGCAGGGATTCAAAGGCCTTCCTTTCCTGACAAACCAGGTGCTGTCTGACTATCCACCTACTCCCAGCCACAGTCCTCTTTCTCTTTCTCTTCCTATTTGGCTTCACATCACCCAGGATTCTTGGGTTCTGTCATTCATTCATTAGGGGTACTTCATGGTGTGGATTTCCCATCCTCCTTTTATGGGTATTCTTCAGCCTCCTTGGGAACAACTTGCTTTTTTCCCAGAGGTTCTTAGAGATCTCTTGTCTCAGGGTACTATTCAAGAGGTGCTTATGTCTCAAAGGGGGAAGGGGTTTTATTCAAGAATGTTTCTAGTTCCCAGAAAAGAAGGTACTTGGAGACCGATTCTAGATGTCTCTCATCTGAACACTTTTCTGAAGGTGTCTTCCTTTTGGATGTTGCCCCTTCAGACCCTATTTCCTCTCTTGCTCCCTCAGACCTTTCTAGTGTCACTGGATCTCAAGGATGCCTATCTCCATATTCCGATCCATCCTGTTTTCAGGAAGTTTTTGCATTTCTGTGTTACTTCCAGGCATTTTCAGTTCTGTACTTTGCTCTTTGGCCTTTCTACTACCCCAAGGGTGTTCACCAAATGCCTTGCTCCTGTGATTGCTTTTTGCAGGCTTCAAGGGATCCAAATATTTCCTTACTTGGATGACCTGCTGATTCAGGCATCCTCTCCAGAGGTCATTTTGCAAAATCTTTGTTTTACCACTTCTCTTCTTCAGAGCCTAGGGTTCACCATAAACTTCAGCAAGTCTTCCCTGACTCCTTCTCAGGATCATGTCTTTCTAGGCTGCAGGATTCAGACTGTGCCAATGCTGGCATCCTTGCCTCCTCCAAAGACATTAACTCTCATTTCTTTCTTTCAAACTCTTCTTACGGGCCTCCATTACAGCCAGGGAGCTTCTGAGAGCTCTGGGGTTCATGGCTTCCACCATTTTGATGCTCCCTGTGGCCAAACTCCATATCAGGAAGTTCCAGTGGTTTCTGTAGTTGGTATGGCTTCAGCATGTGCATCCTCTTGACTTTACAGTTACTCTTCTCCCTTGTCTCAAGAAGGAACTTCTATGGTTGATTCAGCAGTTGTGTCTGAATCCAAGGCTCCCTTTTCATCCTCCCTTTCCCTCTCAGGATCTGTTCACAGATGCTTCAGATGTGGGCTGGGGAACAGTGTTTGGTTCTCTGAAGGTTCAGAGAGTGTGGTTGCCTCATCACCAAAAGGAGCACGTCTATGTCACAGAGATGAAAGCTCTAATGATGGCTCTTCATGCCTTTCATCCTCTCTTCTTTCTGGGGCCACTCAAGGTATTCACAGACAATACCACTATGTGGTGTATCAACAAATGGGGGAACAAGATCTTTCTTTGCCAGCTGGCACTTCTGGTATGGGATCTGGCTATCAAAAATCAAGTGACTCTTCAGGCAACTTATATTCCTTCAGGTCAGAACATTGTGGCAGGCACTCTGAGCAGGTCCTTCACTCCACCCCATGAATGGGTGCTTCACAAGGATGTGTTTCTGGACATTATTCACCAGTGGGGTACTCCTCAAGTAGATCTCTTTGCCTCCCCTCTGAACAGGCAACTTTCTCTGTTTTGTGCCAGAGTCCCAGGTCCTCTGGTATGGAAGGTGGACACCCTATCATTTTGTGGAAGGGGATGTTTCTTTATGCATTCTCTCTCTCCTTTCTCTCATTCCGTGAGTCCTGCTCAAGATTCAACAGGATGCTTCCAAAATCTTGTTGGTGACTCCCTTTTAGCTTCGACAGCACTGGTTCCCTCTACTTCTGCATCTAGCCAAGGGCAATCATCACAAGTTAACTCACAGGGTGGATCCACTCACACAAGACAAGGACTCTCTCATCCATCTCCACCTGTCCACGCTTCATCTGACACTGTGGGTGATAGGGTTTTGATTCCTCATAGACACCTTTTTTCTGAGAACATGCTGCAGGTCCTGCAGGAGGCCAGGAAACCTACTACTAGGAAATATTACTTATCTAAATGGAAGAGGTTTTCTATTTGGTGTCTTTCTCGTGATCTGGACCCACTTTATGTGGATGTTCCTTTGATTCTCTCTTATTTGTGCGAGTTGCTCAATGCTGGTTTGGTCCATATTCTTCTATTAAGGCCCACTTATCAGCTTTTTCTGCTTGCTTGCCTTTAACTCCTCTGTTAGCTTCTAGATTTGAGGTTAAACAATTCCTTAAGGGTATCCTTAATATTAGACCTCCCAGGAAGCCTGTTCCTCCTTCCTGGGATCTTAATTTTGTTCTAGAGAAATTGACTCAAGCTCCTTTTAAGCCTGCTGTGTCAACTTCCTTGCAACATTATTCTTGGAAGACAGTTCTTCTGTTAGCTCTTACTTCTGCCCTGTGTCTGAGTTGCAAGCCCTTATGGCTTGTCTGCCTTTTTTGATATTCCATGAGGACAGGGCGTCCTTGCTTACTAATCCTTCTTTTATGCCAAGGTGGGTAATGATTTTTCACTTAATCAGTTTACTATCAAAATGTTGATTACATTTCACCATTTAGTCACACAGTCGACCCATTTATGTGAAATCTGTGCAACAGAACTGCTCATTTGTTGAAATAACCACAAACAGTGACATTTTTGACTGCTCCACACCTAAAAACAATTGTTAACAAAGGTCAAGAATGGGCAGAATTTTACGGGCCAGAAAAGTGGTGTTTGACATCACAGCATTCAGAGTTTGGACTTTGCGTAAGTTGTTTTGACAATGTGTCGTTCCCAATTTCGATAGTAAACTCACTTAATCAGCATATTAATTTGCCTACTTTTTTCTCTCTCCACAATCTGAAAGAAAGAGGGTGTTGCATACCTTAGACGTGCATAGACAGCTTAACTTTTATCTAGATAAGACTAAAGCTATCAGAAAATCTGATTAGTTGTTTGTTTCCTTTCATCCTAGGTCTTTAGGATTGGCTGTTGCCAAGCAAACTATTTCTACTTGAATTTCAAAGGCTATATCATTTTGTTGCACTTTTCATGGTGAGAGCCTTTCTTCTTTGGTAAAGGCTCATTCTACTAGAGCTGTGGCTTCTTCTGGTGCTTTTTTCAAGGGCTCAGATACTAATTCTATTCTTGAAGCAGCTACCTGGACTTCTGTGCATACTTTTACCAAACACTATAAGTTGGATGGTATCTCCACGGCTAGAGCTGGTTTTGCTGATGCCATTCTTCATGGCTTCTTAGAGGGCTCTACTGCTGCTTCCTCCTCCCAAGTTTCTTCGTGAGCTTTGTCACTCTCCCATAAGTTATGAATACTGTAGTGGTGAATGTAAGGACATAGCACAGCTGTAAAATCTTACCATAATGGCAGATGTCCTTGTCTTCACCGCTGCAGTATTCACTACCTCTTTCCATTCCCCCAGTCTTTTTTCCTTCCTGGATGTGCAGGTTCTCTTTGGTTTTCCTTGGACTGCTGTTCCTACAGGTGAAATCGGTTCTGAGGATGGTATGCCTGAAAGTCAGTTTTATGCCCTATGCTATGTGAGGAGCATTTAGGTGACATTCAGTGTACCTGAAAGCTACAGTAGGCTTTGGTAGACTGGCCAGATGACAGGCTTCCATGGCAGGGAATCCCATAAGTTATGAATACTGCAGCGGTGAAGGCAAGGACATCTACCATTATGGCGAGATTTTACACAACTGTACTTTATTCTTAAGTAGAGCTGCCCATGAGGACCAGCAGATGAATGAATTTCTTCAGGCTAATCCTTTTAGGAACCTTTGAGAAAAAGGTGGTAGCCCTTGTAGTTTGAAACACTAAGCAAGCTTTGGGAAACAGTTATAGGTCTGCAGTTCCAAAATCTTACAATCAAAGTTGATGGCCACAATAAAATGATCTTCTGTGACACAGAATTGAAATCTTTTAATATAATTCATTCAAAAAAGCAAATTTAAAAAGGTTCTCCAACATAAAATTAAGGTTCTGGGGTGGAACGGATCTTTTATTGGAAATTACATCTGAAAAGTTGAATATCCTGAATAGCTTAAGCAGTGCTAAGGATTGCTTATCCTTAGTCTTGGGAAACCAGGAGATATAGCTGATAGGTATGCAAGACTTACTTTCTTTCTTTCTTACTTTCTTTCTTTCTTTTTTACTTTCTTTCTTTCTTTCTTACTTTCTTACTTACTTTCTTTCTTTCTTTCTTACTTTCTTTCCTTCTTTTTTACTTTCTTTCTTTCTTTCTTTTTTACTTTCTTCTTTCTTTCTTTCTTACTTTCTTACTTACTTTCTTTCTTTCTTACTTTCTTTCCTTCTTTCTTACTTTCTTTCTTACTTACTTTCTTCCTTTCTTTCTCTTTCTTTTTTACTTTCTTTCTTTCATTTTTTACTTTCTTTCTTTCTGTCTTACTTTCTTTCTTTCTTCCTTCCTTCCTTTCTTTCTTTCTTTTTTACTTTCTTTCTTTCTTATTTTCTTTCTTTTTACATTCTTTCTTTCTTACTTTCTTTCTTTCTTTCTTTTTTACTTTCTTTCTTTCTTACTTTCTTTCTTTTTTACTTTCTTTCTTTCTTTCTTTCTTTCTTTCTTTCTTACTTACTTTCCTTCTTACTTCCTTCCTTCCTTTCTTTCCTTCTTACTTTCTTTCTTTTTACTTTCTTTCTTTTTTACTTTCTTTCTTTCTTACTTCCTTTCTTTCTTTCTTATTTCCTTCCTTTCTTTCTTTCTTGCTTTCTTTCTTTTTTACTTTCTTTCTTTCTTACTTACTTACTTTCTTACTTTCTTTCTTTCTTACTTCCTTCCTTTCTTCCTTTCTTTCTTTTTCTTTCTTTCTTTCTTTCTTTCTTTCTTTCTCTAGTTTATAGTTCAGAGTCAAAAAGAGTTGGAACCTATTCCAATGCTCAGTGGCTGCAAGACAAGAGAAACTAATTCTGGATAGGATGTCAGTTTATCACAGAGCCCCCCCCCCCCCCCCCAACACACACACACCACTCTTGGCTTGTGCACCTGTGGCCAATTTACAGGGATGCCATTTCACCTATGGCTTATTTTGAGAATATAGGAGGAAAACAAATTACCTGACAAAAAAATAGAAATGGAGGGATATGCAGACTCTACACAGAATGCACCCTAGTTGGGAACCAAAATGGAGAAGCAAGCACTGTGAGGCAGTAATGCCAAATGCTGCACAACCTTGCTGTCTGGAAGACTTTTTCATTCAACTTTAAAAATCTAGCCACTGTTTCAAGATGGCTCTTAGCATGAACAATCTTAAGGACAGCTGCATCAGGCTCTAGGGAAGATCCCTGAGGATAGAAAACCTTCAAGATATCTGACATAATGTCCAGAATAGGTCAGAGAATCATGAATGCTTGGCCAGAATGGGAGCTTGAAGGATCAGAGAGGCTGTTTACTGCTTCACTCTGCAATTTCCTAGGGATAAGTGAGAGGTGTAGGGCAGGACAACTGACCACAGATTGCAAAATACTTCTTAAATGCCCCTCTTGCAGCTTAGGAGCATGAAGATGAACTAACCACACTTTACATTTACCAGCAAATCTGAAAAGCCCAGTCTCTTGGGACAGAAGTACACATACTCACTTCACATGCTCTGAGTGGGAAAAGGCACAGATTCCAAAATGTACTAATTAATTGAAATTCCCTTACCGTTGGATCTAAAAGACATTGAGTTAATTATATCCATTAAGGTGCTGTGGGGAGCAATGTCTTTGAAATATACTTGAATTATTTTTTTTAATCTGAGCAAAATTCAAAATGTCACTGTCTGAAGTGATACCATTAAACCAATAGGAAATTAACTCTTTGTGAGTGGAGAACAGTTTACTACCCAGGCTAATTACAAGAGAATGTAGAACTTCTGGAAAAGGAACCACTTGTCAGGGACAATCTACTGGCCCAAACCCTCTCCTAAAGGTGCACTGTCTTTCTGAACAGCAAGATGTCCTTCGTGTTTCACTGTTGCAGTCATTACATTTGGGTTATCTGCTTGCAGTAGCCCTCAGTTGGCCTGATTAACAAAGTCTTGGGTCCTGCGTCGGTTGCTGTCCCTTCTTCCATGATGTCAGGTTATCAGGGGTATAAAACATGCAGCCGACGCCATTACATCAGTCTTTCTTGCCGTGCGGTGCCGGAAGCAGAAGCAGTTTGCAAGTGCTGGTCGGCCGACTCCTGAAATTTTCATTTTCGAGTTTCAGAACCGAAGTCTTCAACTAAAGCTAAGTACCCCATTGGGGAAACTTTTTTTGCTCCTTACCGATGTCAGTAAAAGTTAATAATTGTATTACTTGTTGAAAGCAAATACCTCATAAAGATTTTCATTAGTACTGCATTTCTTGCCTAGGCCCTGATCATGATATACCTTGCTGTCGGTTTTGTGCTTTATTTAATCAGCGCACTATCCATCATCGGTATATTTTTGCCTCTAAATATTTTGGTTCTCAGTTTAATTATCCAAAAATTTCATCGGTGAGCCATCCAACTACCGGGATTTTGAAAAAACGCAAAGATAAAGACAGTGACAGGCCACCGAGGTCCAAAACTGCCAACAACGCTTCTCCTAAGCCAGTTGCTAGTTCACCGGTACTCAGTGAGGCACTTTCGCAGCCCCTGATACCCGCTACTTCTGATTCGCAGGCCTCTACTGAGACCCATTCAGAGTCCGGTATGCCGTGAGATGCTTCAACTATGGAACTCGTGGATGTCTCTACCTTGGATGGGTTCGGAGCCGCTGTGTAGGCACCGGCTTCTGAGGGTGTATTCAGGCCTATGGACTTGCATATTAAACTGATGCCTCCTTCTTCATTTAGGCCTAAATTTCGAACCATGCCTAAAAAACTGACGCCCAGGCCGCATGCTCAGGCCTCTATGCCTAAAAACAAATGATAAGAATGGCTGAAGATCTTATAACTCTAATCAGGGGAAGCCAACCACCCCCTTCTAAGAGACATAGGACTGAAGTTGTTTATGAATCTTCTGACCAGGATTCTGATTTTTCTGATGATCTGGATTTGCCCTTATCTACTTATGAGGATTCTGATGCAGAGGACTCCATTCCCTCTGCTTCCCCTCCAGAGGATCTTTCTTTTGGTGAAACCTTACATACTCTAAGGGAGCATTTCCACTGGGAAAGCCCGGATTTTTCTGATTCAAAAAAGAGGCTTAGGGATTTCTTACTCCTGCCTCAGCATAGGCATTTAGCTATTCCTCCTGCACTAGGCATTGTTGATTATGCTTTTTCGTAATCTAGTTTGGCCCCTGATTCTTTGCCTCCTACACCCAGAAAACCTGACAGATATTAAAGGGTTCCTGATTCACACAAGTTTCTTTTTAAAAATCCTATTGTGGATCCAGAGACTATTTCACAGGGACCCAAGGGCATTAAGGCTTCTACCGCTAAAAATCCAACCCCTTCTGATAGAGACTCCATGGCGCTGGATAGATGGGGTAAGAAGGTTTAGACTTCTGCAACCTTGGCCATTAGGGCTTTAAACTGCCAGTTTCATATGTTAAAGTATCAGCAACATGTTATTGGATTGCTTACACAGAAAATGATGTTAATTCCTGACTGTGCAGAAAATAAAGAATTACAGGATTTAATGCATTCTGCTGAACAGGTTGGAAAACATACATTGCAATGTGGATTTGATTCATTAGAGGCCTCTTGCTGGGCTGCTGTTACTGGATCTGTATTCAGAAGGCATGCTTGGCTTAAGGAGCAATCTTTGCCTGTTCATGTTAAAGCTAGATTGTTGGATGCTCCCTTAAATCAGGACTGCCTGTTTGGCAACAAGGCTGAGGAAGTTCTTAAAAAGATGGAAGATAAAGCTAAATCTATGCAAACTGTTAAATATTTCTTACAAGTTCGGCCTCCTAGATTTAGTAGGCACTGGCCCTTTAAAACTTGTCCTTTCCAGCCCCTTCCAGGTCTTCTCAAGCCAAACCCAGACAAAGCAGAAACCCCAGGTTTCAGTCCCAGGGGACACACAAGACTAGGCAGTGGGGGGTTTCTGAACCCAAATCAGGGAGTAGTAAGACTCCCCCCAATGGAAAACTGTCTCAATGACTTGCTTTTAAAACTTCCAAGCACTTCCCAACTGAATGCTCCTTTAGGCAGAAAGATTGGCCTGCAAGCCAAAAAACGGGAAATCATTACCCAGGACAAATGGGTTTTAAATATAGTGTCCCAAGGATACAGATTTCACTTCCACACCTTACCAACACCAAGCAGGTGGCCAGATCTACCCCCAAATCAGTGGGCAGAGGCCCAAAATCAAGTACTCTCTCTTAAGCATGGGGGCTATTCAGTTGGTACCAGAAGGGGAAAAGGGACAAGGTTTCTATTCAAGACTTTTTCTGTTACCCAGAAAAGGCAATACACGGCATCCTATCCTGGACCTTTCTACTCTAAATACCTTTCTGGTGATTCCAAAATTCAAGATGCTGACTCTTCACCAGCTGCTTCCTATGCTAGGCAAAGATGCATGGTTGGCAACACTAGACTTAAAAGAAGCATACCTGCACATCCCTATCAGGGAGTCTTGCAGAAGATACCTATGCTTCAAAGCAGGCAACATGTACTGTCAGTTCTCTGCACTGTCCTTTGTCTTATATACTGGGCCCAGGGTATTCATAAAGTGCCTAGCTCCAGTCATTGCATTCTGCAGGCAAAGAAATATTCAAATATACCCATACCTGGACGATTGTCTAATTCAGGCAGAAAGCCAGGACATACTTTTGAATCATCTGGCCTTTGTTCAAAGTGTACTGACTTGTCTGGGGTACACCATAAACTAATAGAAATCACACCTGATACCCTGTCAACAAATTATATTCCTGGGAGCAAGCTTGAATACAACTTCCCAGATGGCTTTCCTCACGCCAGAGAAACGGACTTGTTTGACAACCTACTTCAAACAAGTGGCCACAAAAACCCAGTTATCTGCAAGGCAAATACTGCAAGCCTTGGGGTGCATTCTTCTAATTCCATATGCAAGGCTGCATATGAGGAAACTGCAAATGGTATCTCAAAAAGCCTATGGTGTCAACATTCACAGGATCTAGAAGCTATGATTCCTATCATACCTTGCCTATGCCTAGAGTTCCTTTGGTGGGCAGAGGCCTGCCACCGAAACAAGGGCCTACCATTCACACTAGTCCCCGCCACCGAAACCTTAGCAACAGACGCATCAGACTATGCATGGGGGGCTCACCTGGCAGGGAAGTGCATTCAGGGCAAATGGAACCCAAGTCAAATGCACCTACACATAAATCAAAAGGAAATGTTAGCTGTACAGAATGCTCTGACAGCCTTCAAGGACCACATTCTTCCAGGACAACTAATGGTAAAGACGGACAACACCACGGTCATGTGGTACATAAACAAGCAGGGGGGTACACACTCTTACCCCCTCTGCAGACTAACCATGGCATTGTAGAACACAGCCTTGAGCTACCGAGTGAAACTACAAGCTCAATTCCTGCCAGGAAAACTAAATACACTGGCAGATGGACTAAGCAGAAACCTCATGGACCCACACGAGTGGAAACTGGAACCAAGGTTTTTTAAACATGTTGACAAGCAAATGGGGGAGCCCAGATATAGACCTGTTTGCCTCCTCCCCAGAACCATCAATTAGACAAATTTTGCACAAGGATTCCCCACAAACTAACTTGGAAAATGGACGCTCTATCCTTCAGCTGGAAAAACCTATCAGTTTATGCCTTTCCTCCTCTGCCTCTGCTCTCCAAGGTACTACTAAAGATCAAACAGTACAAGCCAAGGACGATTTTATTTGCACCAGACTGGCCACGCCAACACTGGTACCCCCTCCTGTGCAGTGTGTCATGCTTGGCCCCATGGCACCTGCCTCAGACTCCTTCCCTGTTGTCTCATCAGGATGACCAGATTCTGCACCCTCAGCTGCAAACCCTGAATCTAGCAGCCTGGCTAATTACCTAATCTCTCCTTTACCACCCCTCATTAAATCAGTGATGGATATCATTTTAGAGGCTAGGAGGCCTAATACTAGAAAATCTTATGCTGCAAAATGAAAAAGATTTTGTACCTGGAACCAATCTCAAGGGATGAGCGCAGCAGTGCCCAATTTACCTCAAATTCTACAATACTTGACTGAGATGCTTCATAAGGGCTTGTCCTTTTCCTCCATCAAAATTCATGCCTCAGCCATTTCAGCTCATTATAGCACAGAGCCTCCCCTCTTCTCTCATCCACTGCTCAAGCAGTTCCTCAGCGGGGCCAAAAATTTAAGGCCACTGAGGAGAGCTTCTACTCCAGCCTGGGACCTTAACTTTGTCTTGGAGAAACTCACTCTTCCTCCTTTCGAGCCAGCTGCTACTGCAGATTTAAAATTCCTTTCCTGGAAAACAGCTTTCCTTTTAGCAATCACTTCTGCGAGAAGGGTATCTGAGTTACAGGCCCCTATGGCAGTGGAGCCTTTCATCATCTTTCATGTGGACAGGGTGTCCCTCAGAACCAATCCCTCCTTCATGCCCAAGGTGGTATCCAGTGTGGCTCTTAATCAGTCCATTCATTTGCCTACCTTCTTTCCTAACCCACAGAAAAAAGGGGAATGGATACTGCACTCCTTAGATTTGCACAGACAACTTAGATTCTACTTGGACAGGACTAAACCTCAAATGAAATCTGAACAACTGCTGGTGGCATTTGCTGCAGGGACAGAGGGGAAAGCTATTTCAAAGCAAACCATTAAAAAATGGATAGGCCACTGCATTCATTTCTGCTATAAGCACCGTGGAAAACCTATCCCACAGGGCATCAGACCCCATTCAACCAGGGCTGCATCTACCTCTACAGCCTTTCTCAGGGGCATCCCTACAAGGGACATCCTAGAAGCTGCTACCTGGAGCTCTGTACATACTTTCACCAAGCATTATCATTTGCCAATTTTCTCTAAATCCAGAGCTGGCTTTGCCAATGCAGTCTTGCAGGGCCTTATAGCTGGTCCTAATTCTATTTAAATTTCTCCTCCCAACCTTAGCTTTGGGAATCTAACAAAATGTAACGACTGCAACAGTGAAACACGAAGAACATAGTACAGTTGTGTACACTTACCATAAATGTAGATGTTCGAGTGTATTCACTGTTGCAGTCCTGGTTACCCTCCCTCCAGCCCCCTTTCTTCTTTTGGCTATACCTCTACTCTCACTTACTATGCTCAAAACGCTTTTTGGTGTATTTGCTTTTTTGTTGGAGGTATATCCTTGTATTATAGATTTAATTGCTTCCCATTAGGGGGGCACCTGACATCTGGGGCAAGAAAAACTGATGTAATGGTGTTGGCTGTATGTTTTATATCCCTGATGACTTGATGTCATGGAAGAAGGGACAGCAACCGATGCAAGACCCAAGACTTTGTTAATCAGGCTGACTGAGGGCTACTGCAAGCAGATAACCCAAATGTAATGACTGCAACAGTGAATACACTCGAACATCTACATTTATGGTAAGTGTACACAACTGTACTTTTCATCCAGTGCCATTCCGTTTGTTGATGTATCAAAATACCACCACGTTAATTATCTTGATAATGACAGAGTCTAAGGAAAGATGCGACAAAACTAATAAAACATGGAAATTATTGTCTTTTTTTGCATTAAATATAAATAAAATATAATATAGTGCTTAAAAAATACTAAGCAAGCAATACACAACAATATTACATACAGCCCATTCCCTCTGCCATACACACATACACAGTCTCTTCTGCTTTCACACACATACATATACACACAGAGTCTCCTCTGCTTTTATACACACATTCAGTCTCTCGCTCTCTCGATCTCTCTCACACGCAGTGTCCTCTGCTTACATACATGCAATCCCTCACTCATCGTGCTTGTCTTCTCTCTCACTCTCTGGATCTCTCACACACACACATACACGCATGCGCGCACGCACACATACACACACACACACACACACATACACACACACACAGTCGCTCTGCTTTCATGCAAGTATTCATGCACACATGCAGACAGAAACATAAACACATACTTTTCTGTTTTGCTCAATTGATTAGTCTCTGTCTCTCTCCTACTCTCATACACGCATACACTCTCACACACATGCTTTATTTTAATTTTTTCTTTTTTTATTTTGCATTCACTAAACAGCAAAAGAGTTGCTTAGCAAGTATAAAATAATGGGTCGCTCGCTCTCACTTTCACTGACATGCTCACATACACTCAAACACTTTTGTTGTATTCTTTTTTTTAATTTTTTTAAAATTTTACACTCGCTAAATAGTAAAAATGCTGCCTAGCAAGCGTAAAATAATGGCGGCCGCTCCATTTCCTTAGTCCGAGCTCCATGGCAGCTTGATATGCTGCCGTGAAGCAGCGGACTCTTTTATCAGTAGGCATTACTTGTACAGTAACACCCTGCTGGAGAATGCTCATTCTCCAATCAGGGTACTGATGTACAGTAAGCGCATTGTCTGTTGATCGAGAATCTATTTGTTGTAGAGAGTTTGCCACAAAACTTTCATATGGTGCTTAGTATATTGCACCACTGCACCAGCAGAATATCCACCAATGCCACATTTAGTCACAAAAGAACGTTTCTGGCAGTGATCAAGGGAAACCAAGGGAGTCTGATTTGAGGGAAAATACACTTTGGGAGATAGGTTTAAGATAAGCTAAGGGGAGGAAAACATTCCCATGTCTAAAATGCAGCCTACAAAGCATAAAGCCTAAAATGGCTGCAGTTACAACATTTTTAACTTTGTTAGTTTTTATTTATTTATTTTTTTATATTTACCTTCATTACCCCCAAGAGCAGAGTAGGGAATAGAGTTTGCGAAGGTGGATAAGTTTAAGTACTTGGGATCAACAGTTCAGAGTAATGGTGAGTGTGGAAGAGAGGTGAAGAAGAGAGTACAGGCAGGGTGCATTGGGTGGAGAAGAGTGTCAGGAGTGATTTGTGACAGATGGGTGGGTACCAGTAAGAGTGAAAGGGAAGGTCTACAAGAGGGTAGTGAGACCAGCTATGTTGTATGGGTTGGAGACAGTGGCATTGACAAAAAGGCAGGAGTCAGTGCTGGAAGTGGTAGGGTTAAAGATGTTAAGATTTGCATTGGGTGTGACAAGGATGGACAGGATTAGGAATCAGTATATTAGAGGGTCATCTCAGGTTGGACAGTTTGGAGACAAAGTTAGAGAGGTGAGATTGCATTGGTTTGGACGTGCTAAGGAGGGATGCTGGGTATATTGGTAAAAGGATGCTAAGGATGGAGCTGCCAGATAAGAGGAAAAGAGGAAGGCCTAAGATGAGGTTTATGGACGTGGTGAGAGAGGACATGCAGGCGGTTGGTGTGACTGAGCAATATGCAGAGGACAGGAAGAAATGGAAACAGATGATCCACTGTGGTGACCCCTAACGGGAATAGCCAAAAGAGAAGAAGAAGACCTTCATTACCCCCAAGTTTCCAAAAATCCTCAGGGTGAAATCTCTCTCTAGACTCAAACTGCCTTGGGAGGAAAAGGTGAGAAATCACTTTTTCAGAGAGAGACACATTCTGAGGTGCCATTAAAGGCTGAAGGGGAGTCCCCAGAATTGAAAGGGAACTGCTTCTATGTAGAAGTGTGAGAACTGACCATGACACTTTTGATTTCAGGTACAGACAGGTGTTGAAAACATCCAGACTACACATCCAACCCCATGCAAAACTTTTGCCTTGCAATGTAAATAAGGTCATTGATTTCTGATTTTATGTTCCATGCCATCTTTAAAAAGGAGACACAAATGGAAATAAATTTCCCAGTATACCTTGCACACTGGGGAGTGTCAGAAGTTTGAAGCAGCATCTGCACATATGCCCCCTCTCATGGTGAGGGGTCAGGGCCATAGCAGCCAAGTAAGAGACAGAAAAGGAACTGCAAGGTATGACCTTTGCTTACAAATCTCCTGATGTACACACAATGCCATACTATGTTCAAATGGGGCGCTAGGTAGGGCAATGGACTAGGACCCCACCCACAATCATACTAATATACCATTACTTGCCTGTCTCCCCCTAATTATTATAAAAACACTGTTCAAACACATCAGCATACACAGTATTGTTTTTATTACTTTTATAATGATCAGGGAGATCTGAGTTTAATTTAAAACTTCTATTTCAGATTTTACAGCAAAACACTGACAAGCACCTTCTAAACAAACAAACAAACAAACAAACAAACAAACAAACAAACAAACAAACAAACAAACAAACTAACAAGCTCTCACATTGGAAAAAGACTTAAGATGAGCAACAGTAAATGTCTTTTCCCTTGAAATTCGCATTTATTGAAACTGCGTCTGACAAAACATTGAACTACAACAGATGCACTGGGATTCGCAGTCAAATATCATATTTAGATATCAGATATCAAATATCAGAATGCTTCGCACTCGAAATAAAAAGCAAATAAAATAAGACAAAAAACTATACTATAATAACTTTCAGAATAATACTAAACACAACCCTAAGAAATTCTGAGCATCCATTAAAAAAATCTTACATCCTGGCCAAACATTTAACCCAAACCCCTCTCCAGATAACTCACCACTTGAAGCTACAATACAGTTCAAACTGTTATGTTATAGATAGTTTAGCATCTCTAACTAAGGATTCCTCAACATCCAATCCCTTCCCTGCCCAGCAGCCACATGTCACCACATCCACTCTCACCTTCAAACCTGTGTCCACATCCAATATAAAACTACTCTTAAACTGTGCTCTTCTTCAGCTGATGATCTTCCAAGCGAGTACTTAAAAATAGCAGCCAATAGCATTGGCTATCCTGTCTGAATCCTTATAAATAGGTCAATCCAGGAATCCCACAGTCCCTCTGTCTGGAAAAAGTCACACATTATCCCTCTGCACAAAGGAGGAAATTCAGCAGACATTAATAACTTTAGGCACATAGCAATTTTATCTCCTCTCACTAAAATACTGAAAAAAATGTATTCAAAAACAATTGCTAGACTATCTCCTGCAGGAATAACTCCTGTCTTCCACACAACATGACTTCCATCCTTCCCATAGTACTAGCACTACCCTTCTAGCTCTTATAGATACTGTCAATAAAGTTAGAGATAATGCCAAACTAGTCTCTTCATAATTTCTAGACTTGTCTAAAGCCTTCGTTCCAGTTTGTCAAATGAAACTTCTACTTCAAATGTCCTCACTAGGCCTCTCTCAGCCCACCCTTCTGTGGTTCAAAAGCTACCTGTCCTATAGGTATCAGTCAGTAAAATGGC
>NC_056741.1:45173523-45190202 GCF_019279795.1 Protopterus annectens
ATTTATTAGCCATGGGGTTGTCAATTCAAAACTGTTATAAGCACGTGGGTGTTCTATTCAATATGGGAAGATTAATTAGATCCGAAGCATGAATACATTCCAGATGGAGAAGTTAGAACATAATAATAATTAATCGTATTATTTAATATTGATCTTTTGCATTTATTGGGTGGCCCTTTATCTTGTCTTGGATGGATACATAATAGGTGTAATGTTTATGCTGGACAAGTGTGAAAGTCTTTATGTTCAGGCTGCTATTCTCATTACTGTTGATCTACTTTATGGTCTATGCTTATTATTTGTGTTGCCTACTACCAATCTCTATATATATACATTTTTATGTATATATAATTTAATTAGTCCAACATATGCTCATGACATAGTATGTCTGAGTCCTTGAACGTCAGTATCTGATATTTTTATCTATGGTTTCTTTAATCAAGAAATGTTGAATAGCCTGTGATAGAGACTCTTCCAGTATGGCATAATAAAACCAACTCTAAGTATGAAGGTATTGTTATATGAATTTGTTAGAATACACTAATAATTTGTTTTGTTTCATGTAAGCAATCTGTTGGTTATTTTTTCATGTTATGGATGAACCTCACCCGAGTATATATACCAATTTTTATTGTATATCTATATGATTCACTTTAAGTGCCCCAAAACATGTATTACAAATAATTTTCAAACTGATCAGTATTCATGAGCTCAACTTTTTGATTGGCTCTTGATATGTATTTAAAGGATGATGTAAATGAACTTGATTATACTGTTTTACACTGAAGAAGGCTGTTGGCCGAAACTAGTTTGTTTGATTTATCAGTATTTAATAAATATATTGAACTCTGTGCTGCCTTGCTGGTCTACTTGGAGCTCTTTACTTGGTTTGGACCGTGCATCCTCTCGGGCATAGGACTTGGTACATTCTGTTTGTTCACTCTGTGCTGGGGGACCGAGCAGTGGAGTCGTTTGTCAGCCTGTTTCAGGCTGAAGAATCTTGATGGTAACTTTTGTGTTTATCTGCCTTTAAGCTCACCTGCCTGTTTTTTACAGTGAGCTGGCAGTACTGTTATAAGTTTAGTTCATTTGTTTTGGGCATGAACTGGTATACACGAGCCTCTTTGAAGCAGTAAGCTACGGCTATCGGGTGGAGGAGCGCCATTTTTGTTAATGCTTTGCTTGGCGGTGCATCTACAATTGATAACAAGTCTGTTGGACTCTCTCTTATTTGAAATTCAGGAGCGTTGAGTGCTAGGAGTGTGTTTTTTCATCGTACGGCCACATTGATCATTTAACTTCGAACTTTCTCTTTTTTTGGATATGTTCACATATGTGTTCTACGTTGTGGGCCAGGCCAACTAACTAAGGATCTACAGACTTTGGACATTTGAAGACACCGAACTGTTGGTTTGCTTTTTTGACGAAATTGCAATCTTTTTGTGTGTACCAGGTTGGGGTTAATTCCGCTTTAGCGCTTGTGGATCGGAACACTTTGGGTGAAGACAGCGACGTCCATTTGGAAGATTTTTGGATTTGGGACTTGGTTATTTGCATAACCAGCAAGGACAAATGTATTGTGGACTAATTTTGTGCTTAATACATGGCTTGGTAACGTTGCCTTCTATCCACCATTAATATTTGGTTGTGTATTTAGTGTAAAATAACTATATGGGGTTTGGAAGCCATACCATGTGTGTGTAACATTTTGGGGGATATTACGGTACGGTGATTGGGTATTGGAACTTTTTGCATATAGACAGTGATGTCCATTTGAAAATCTTGTGGGGGCTTTTTTATACTCGGGATTCCTACATGTATATCATCTGGGACTAATGTAACGGGGATGCTTTTTTGTGTATATCACTTTGTCTAGTGCAATGCTTGCCTATATATCATTAATATCTGGTCGAGCAATTAGTACTTAAACCATATAGGGTTTATAAGCTATACTCTTGTCTGGTAGCTGGTTATATGATCATGGGTTGTGTTTAGGGACGTATCAAACCATTATTTGAATTTCAACTGATTTTTCAGTGTGCTTATGTATTTTGTCTATATTTTCATACGAACTTTTTTGCTTTGGGAAAAAGAAGTTGTAGTGTTAATTGGACACTTGAAATACGCAGGGCATATAGAAACGGTGTGGAAATTAAGTTTTGGCATATATGCTGTGTGCTTATTTGATACATGAGCATATTGAAATATTGAGGTGCATTAATGTGTACTGGTCGACCATTTCACTTGCGACAGTGTTCGGTACTATAGGCCTGTGTTTATGAGAAGTGCTCACAATATATTTGTTATATTTGGGTGCACTAGATTGTGGATTATTAAATTAGCTTGGGATATATGCTGGGCCTATTAAGACCTTATAACAGTTTCATATTTTGGCGCAACTATGTGCTTTTTGCTTTGGAGAAAAGAAGTCGTAGTCTAAATGGGATACTGGAAATATACAGGGCATATAGAAACGGTGTGGAAATGAAGTTTTGGTACATATGCTGTGTGCATTTTTGATACATGAGTACATCTAAATATTGAGGTGTATTAACGTGTACTGGTCGATCATCTCACTTGTGATAGTGTTCGGTCCTATAGGCCTGTGTTTATGGGAAGTGCTCACAATATATTTGTTATATTGGGGTGCACCAGGTTGTGAATTATTAAACTAGCCTGAGATATATACTGGGCATACTAAGACTCTATAACAGTTCAATATTTGGGTACAATTATATGCAGGCACTTTTGATTGGAGGATAATAATAACTGATGGCCTGCAGGACTGGGATTTGGGAATGAGACATTGAGTAGGGAAATAACTACTTTCATCTTTTCGTATGTGGGGGCACTATTAGTACCATGATCCCTATGTTAGGGAATCTGATATAACCAGTTACTTTATGGAAGGTTCTGAACCATAATGATTTTTTATATAATTGTTGTTTTTGGTTAAGGAAAAGATTATATACTAACTATTATAGCTTGGAACTGCATATGATAACACATCTCTTTGGATTACAAACAGTATGCCTAATTGTATTATAGTTATGTGGTATATGCTATGTGATTAGGTACATTAGCCTAAAGGTACTGGAGATATATATATAACAGTTTTTGCTATTGTAGTGAATATATAAGTTTTTTCACCCTATGCTGTTATCAGTAAACAGCCTGTGAATGGAACTTATATTTATCTTATTATGATTACTTAATTGAATGAAGATATCATTGTTGTCCCTGAACATCTGATCACCAGCAGGATCAGAATGGTTTTGACATTTTATAATAGTCCAATCCCTAATTGTGTGACACTACAACACTTGTGTTGGGAATCCAAGATACAAATGTAAATACCAGCTACACTACTATAATAATTCATACAGTAGTCTTAATTGTTAGCCAGTACCAATCGCCAGTTCTTGTTTCTATTTTTGAAATGACCCACTGCTCGGTCCCCTGACCACTATTAAAAATTGAACTTTGACATATTTAGTCTTGTTGTGTGTGTTCGTTGGTTACATATTTGGTACAGATATTATTATAAACTCTAATAGAATACCCAGTGATTGTGGAAAGGATACAACTGTAACATTAGTAGCTTGTTATTTGAGAAAAATTACATCAGTAGATGTTCTCACAAATTTCTCTAAAAGTATTAGATTCGTTTGCTGTATTTTGCTTATTATAATTGCTGATCATCTGATATATACATCTGTACTAAACCTTTAGGGACTTGAGAGTATGGGACCACAGCAAATATAATGGTTGGATGTCTCCTTAGTTCAATAACACCTATAGCAAGGTGGCTTAGTATTTGATTGTTATGCTGGATAATGGTGATGATTTGTAGTTGACAGGTTGGCTTATTTGGGCTGATTTTGTTGACTTACTGGACTCTGACTTTATTATTGAGTACCAGAATCAATCAACTTAGGTTGGTTTGCCTTATTCTATATACAAGCTAATAGTGTCATACCAATATTGCTACATTTTCTCATTTTTTCATTGTTTTATTTTATGTTTGAATTTTTATTTTTTTAGGGACTATATGGTATTGATATCTTTTCTCGATCTCCTTTTGTGCTTTCTGCCACCCCTGTGATTTCCTATTAGGGATGGGTGTTTGATTGTCCACTCTGTTTTGATGTTACTGGGTTTCTCAATAATTATATTATATTCTTGACTCCAAAATTATTTTCTTTTGCGATTTGGTGCTCCACCAGTTTCTATTAGTAGTATACTTTAACATTGCTCACAACATGGATCTAAATACCATCCTTTCTGGATTATGTGCTGATCGGCAAGATATAGCAGTATTTGGCATTGATCAATTGCCAAGCAATGATCCAGTTAGTTCGGGTCAGACATCTGTGGTTGATTGTGATATGTTTTTCCACTCAATCACAAAAGCATTTAAGACCCTTAGATCAAACATTTGGCATCTCAAGTTATTTAAAGCATATTCGGCCCAGAATATGGCTCCCAGAGGTTTACGAATACGAACTCAACCTCTAGTTGGGAAGCCAGATGATAAACTTAATCATGATTGGCAAGAGGCACTTCAGATAGGATCCATGACATTTGTGAACATACTGTTACAATATTATGAGAGGACAGTAGATTCTAACATACTTGAAATTAAAAATATATGTTCAGAAGCTCAAAAGTTTGAATCCTCTACGAAATATCAGGACAACATCAAAAAACTGTCCTCGGAACTGATGGAGCATGAAAAAACTTTAAAAGAACGCAAAATTAAGAAGTTTCATCGTGATTTTTCTGATTATCAACGGGGTAAACCCTTTGATTTTAGCAGATCGGTTAGATTCGCGGATAATAATCAGGCTAAAATAGGGCCCAGTCGCACCAAGAAGAGACCACGATCAATTCTTAAAAACAAGGGGGATAGCTCATATAGTACATCTGGTGATGAATCCTCTCTCACGGATTTTGAGGGTCCAGGTGAGAGGACCTCACCTAATAGGAAGAGAACTAATAAAAGTTCCCCTTTAGAAGGGGTAAGGGACACCGGGGGGGGCAGAAAGCACAGAAAGAGTGGTCACTCCGGTCTCCCTTCAAGGCCTTTTGGACAACTTCCTGAAATAGGAGATCCATCTGGAACCACTCAGAATGTGTTGAATTTATCTAAGACTATATTAACGGATGAGCAGGTTGCACTGTTGAATAAAGGTTTGAACTTTATTCCTTCTTTCTTTAGTCAAGAATACCACATAGTACAGGATTTACACGACTTTTGTAGGATGTTAAATCTTAGGCTCTTCTTTGAGGATAATAGGTCAGAACCGTCTGAGGACTTCCGTTTTGGTAGGTCCTCTTTCCAACCCCCTATGAGTAAACATGTATCCATTTTTATGGACTCCATCTTGAGGGATATTCACTTTGAAAACATGGGACATATCATGCTAGCTAGTAATTTATCGAATGATGACAGGACAGCCTTGAATACCTTGTGTGACAATAAAGATATAGTCATTGTCCCTGCTGATAAGGGAGGTGCAGTTGTGGTTTGGAACACTGCGGATTACATTCATGAAGGGTTAACTCAATTGTCAGACGCAAAGTGCTATATGTACATGTCCGTAGATCCCACACCAGTATTTAAGGATGAGATTGACGCCTTTTTGCAATTGGCCTTTGAGGAAGGCATTATAAATAAGAAATGCTTAGACTCACTTAAAGTGTCGGAACCGTCCAAACAGATATTATATCTGTTACCGAAAATCCACAAGTCCTTGGAAAAACCACCGGGTAGACCCATAGTATCGGGAATAGGCTCTCTGACTGAACCCCTATCAGCTTTCCTCACCAAATATCTTAAACCTTTGTTGGGACATATTAGATCTAGATTGCAGGACACTACACAATTTCTACAGTTAATTAGGGAAACCCAATTGGAACCTGACTGGTACTTATGTACCTTGGATGTAAAATCATTATATACAAGCATACCCCATTGGGCGGGTCTCCAATCTTTACAATATTGGTTGGAAAGGGTTAACCTATATTCACCGGGATTTAACACCCTGTTGATATGTATGTCCGAGCATGTGTTAAATAAGAATGTTCTGTACTTCCAGGGCCAATGTTATTGGCAGCTTCAAGGAACAGCTATGGGGGCATCATTTGCCCCTATATATGCTGACCTGTTCATGGCTTATGTTGAGGAATCTATGATCTATGATACATCACATAACATCTTTCAGGTTGAAATGGATATTTGGAGACGTTATCTGGACGACTGCTGGTTGGTGTGGCGGGCTGATGTAGGATACTTGCGGGAATTTGTTGAATATCTCAATGATAATGTCTGGGGACTTGAATTTTCTGTGACATTTGATAAAAAGTCTATCAATTTTTTGGATGTTACAGTGTACAGGAACCCAGACAATACTCTGTCTACGAGGGTTTTCCGCAAGTACCCACAATATAACACCCTGTTACATGCATCAAGTTTACATCCCCGCCACACAATCAGGAGTATTCCAATATCTCAGTTTATACGTATTAAACGTCTCAGTTCCAACATGGAGGAATATCAATTGGCTAGTAGGGATCTCAGTCAGAGGTTTATTAACAGGGGATATGATGGATTTGATATTCTGTCGGCTCAGAGTAGAGCTAATCGCCTTGTGAGGGACGACTTACTACAATATCGGAATAAAAACAAAAATTCATCTTCTTCTAACACAAGTGTTAGGTTTATCACCACTTATAGCAGAAATATCAATATGATTAGAAACATCATAAATAAACATTGGAACATTTTATTGGCCAATGATAAGCTGCAAAGTTTTTTGGGACCCCGTTGTCTTTTCTCATATAAACGTGGTAAGACCTTAGGCTCCTACTTTTCACACTTTAAACATATGGCAAGTGGGGGGACTACTCACAAACAACTGACACTTCATGGTGATGAACTCATTGGGTCGTTCCCCTGTGGCCATTGTGGTTCCTGTCAATATATGCTGAAATCTAAGGCGTTTACCAGTCGTAATACTAGTAAAGTTTTTGATATTAAGATCTTTGGAAACTGCAGTAGCGACTGGGTGGTGTATCTGGCTTCCTGCTACTGTGGGGGATTCTATGTTGGACAAACTTCCAGACCCTTAAGATTTAGAATGAACGAACATCGTAGTGATATCAAAAACCACAAGGGGACCAGTGCCCTATTTCAACACACATTAAAACACTCTCAAGCGAGCTTCACCTTTATGGTCATTGACCGCATTTCTGGGGACAGAACAAACAAACAAGGTTGGCATGGGCTATTGGATCGTAAGGAGAAACACTGGATTATTACACTGGGGGCTTTATTTCACCCGGGACTAAATGATCACCTGTAGGGAATATATTGAGTTAGTATTGGTACCTTCAATAATAGGACATCAAGTGGGGAATTTTTATTGGTCTCCCATTTACATTCACTTAAGATTATGAAGGTCAAAACATCCTGGTCCAATATTGAACAGGGTGTTAAGATATCAAATCATATGGACCACGCTCTAATACTATGTCTGATATGGGCGGTGGCCAGTGTGGTCAAGATTAAATTTTCTCTCTTGTGGGAGTATGAATGGGAGGAACTCAATCTGCCAGTCAGATGACTGAGTAGTTATAATTGTTAGCATAATGCAAGTTGGTATTAGATTATTGTTAGCTTTTTCTTTATCTTGTTTTGGTTGTAAGTGGTGCCGTTTACATATGTGTACTAGATATATAACAGCCCTTACTACTTTTTGTAAAAAATGTGCAAGCCTTTAGGTTTAGGTTGTAGACTCTAGTATTGTTGTTCCTTTTTTCATTGTACTCTATGTCCATTACCAGTTACATTTAACAGCTGATCTATACTGATATATATATGTGGATAGACACACCGTAACTGTTGAATATATGCTCCTTAAGATATAGCATGCAGATATTTTCCCATATCTATAATGGTTATTTATTAGCCATGGGGTTGTCAATTCAAAACTGTTATAAGCACGTGGGTGTTCTATTCAATATGGGAAGATTAATTAGATCCTAAGCATGAATACATTCCAGATGGAGAAGTTAGAACATAATAATAATTAATCGTATTATTTAATATTGATTCTTTGCAATTATTGGGTGGCCCTTGATCTTGTCTTGGATTGATACATAATAGATGCAATGTTTATGCTGGACAAGTGTGAAAGTTTTTATGTTCAGGCTGCTATTCTCATTACTGTTGATCTACTTTATGTTCTATGCTTATTATTTGCGTTGCCTATTACCAATCTCTATATACATACATTTTTATGTATATATAATTTAATTAGTCCAACATATGCTCCTTTTGACATAGTATGTCTGAGTCCTTGAGCGTCAGTATCTGATATTTTTATCTATGGTTTCTTTAATCAAGAAATGTTGAATAGCCTGTGATAGAGACTCTTCAGTATGGCATAATAAAAACCAACTCTAAGTATGAAGGTATTGTTATATGAATTTGTTAGAATACACTAATAATTTGTTTTGTTTCATGTAAGCAATCTGTTGGTTATTTTTCATGTTATGGATGAACCTCACCCGGTATATATACCAATTTTATTGTATATCTATATGATTCACTTTAAGTGCCCCAAAACATGTATTACAAATAATTTTCAAACTGATCAGTATTCATGAGCTCAACTTTTTGATTGGCTCTTGATATGTATTTAAAGGATGATGTAAATGAACTTGATTATACTGTTTTACACTGAAGAAGGCTGTTGGCCGAAACTAGTTTGTTTGATTTATCAGTATTTAATAAATATATTGAACTCTGTGCTGCCTTGCTGGTCTACTTGGAGCTCTTTACTTGGTTTGGACCGTGCATCCTCTCGGGCATAGGACTTGGTACATTCTAAGTGCAAAGTAAATCATAAGTAGTGCAATGACAGTAGTTATCTGCAGATTTATTAAAATGTTAGTAAGTGTAAAGTAAATCATAAGTACTGTGATGACAGTAATTATCTACAGGTTTATTAAACTGTTAGTAAGTGTAAAGTAAATCATAAGTAGTATGATGACAGTAATTATCTGCAGACTTATTAAACTGTTATTAAGTGTAAAGTAAATCATAAGTAGTCTTGTTGTATCTTTCGGCATTTCTAAGTTAGGGGTCGCCACAGCGGAACTCCGGTCTGCTAATGATTGGCAGTAGTTTTTTACGTGCCGACTTTCCAGCTCTGACGCAAAAACTTCAATGAAGGTACGCCTATTCATGCATGTCTCCACACAGAAGACGCTTTAGCTGAGAATCGAACAGGACAACGTCTTACTGTGAGGTGGCAACACTACCGCAGCTCCACCACTGCAGTAGTGTGATGACAGTAATTATCTGCAGATTTATTAAACTGCTAGTAAGTGTAAAGTAAATCATAAGTAGTGTGATGACAGTAATTATCTGCAGATTTATTAAACTGTTAGTAAGTGTAAAGTAAATCATAAGTAGTGTGATGACAGTAATTATCTGCAGATTTATTGAACAGTTAGTAAGTGTAAAGTAAATCATAAGTAGTGTGATGACAGTAATTATCTGCAGATTTATTAAACAGTTAGTAAGTGTAAAGTAAATCATAAGTAGTGCAATGACAGTAATTATCTGCAGATTTATTAAACTGTTAGTAAGTGTAAAGTAAATCATAAGTAGTATGATGACAGTAATTATCTGCAGACTTATTAAACTGTTATTAAGTGTAAAGTAAATCATAAGTAGTGCAAAGACAATAATTATCTACAGATTTATTAAACTGTTAGTAAGTGTAAAGTAAATCATAAGTAGTGCAATGACAGTAATTATCTGCAGACTTATTAAACTGTTAGTAATTGTAAAGTAAATCATAAGTAGCACAATGACAGTAATTATCTGTAGACTTATAACATTGTTAGTAAGCATAAAGTAAATCATAAGTAGTGCAATGACAGTAATTATCTGCAGATTTATTAAACTGTCAGTAAGTGTAAAGTAAATCATAAGTAGAGTGATGACAGTAATTATCTGCAGATTTATTAAACAGTTAGTAAGTGTAAAGTAAATCATAAGTAGTGTGATGACAGTAATTATCTGCAGATTTATTAAACTGTTAGTAAGTGTAAAGTAAATCATAAGTAGTGCAATGACAGTAATTATCTGCAGATTTATTAAACTGTTAGTAAGTGTAAAGTAAATCATAAGTAGTGCAATGACAGTAATTATCTGCAGACTTATTAAACTGTTAGTAAGTGTAAAGTAAATCATAAGTAGTGCAATGACAGTAATTATCTGCAGACTTATAACACAGTTAGTAAGCATAAAGTAAATCATAAGTAGTGCAATGACAGTAATTATCTGCAGATTTATTAAACTGTTAGTAAGTGTAAAGTAAATCATAAGTAGTGCAATGACAGTAATTATCTGCAAATTCATTAAACAGTAAGTGTAAAGTAAATCATAAGTAGTGTGATGACAGTAATTATCTGCAGACTTATTAAACTGTTAATAAGTGTAAAGCAAATCATAAGTAGTGCATTGACAGTAATTATCTGCAGATTTATTAAATTCTTAGTAAGTGTAAAGCAAATCAGGAGTAGTGCATTAACAGTAATTATCTGCAGACTTGTAAGACCGTTAGTATGTATAATGTAAATCACAATTAAACTGATGAGAGTAATTATCTGCAGATTTATTAAACTGTTAGTAAGTGTAAAGTAAATCATAAGTAGTGTGATGACAGTAATTATCTGCAGATTTATTAAACTGTTAGTAAGTGTAAAGTAAATCATAAGTAGTGCAATGACAGTAATTATCTGCAGATTTATTAAACAGTTAGTAAGTGTAAAGTAAATCATAAGTAGTGCAATGACAGTAATTATCTGCAGATTTATTAAACTGTTAGTAAGTGTAAAGTAAATAAGTAGTGTGATGACAGTAATTATCTGCAGATTTATTAAACAGTTAGTAAGTGTAAAGTAAATCATAAGTAGTGTGATGACAGTAATTATCTGCAGATTTATTAAACTGTTAGTAAGTATAAAGTAAATCATAAGTAGTGTTATGACAGTAATTATATGCAGATTTATTAAACATTTAGTAAGTGTAAAGTAAATCATAAGTAGTGCAATGACAGTAATTATCTGCAGATTTATTAAACTGTTAGTAAGTGTAAAGTAAATCATAAGTAGTGCAATGACAGTAATTATCTGCAGATTTATTAAACAGTTAGTAAGTGTAAAGTAAATCATAAGTAGTGTGATGACAGTAATTATCTGCAGATTTATTAAACTGTTAGTAAGTGTAAAGTAAATCATAAGTAGTGCAATGACAGTAATTATCTGCAGATTTATTAAACTGTTAGTAAGTGTAAAGTAAATCATAAGTAGTGCAATGACAGTAATTATCTGCAGATTTATTAAACTGTTAGTAAGTGTAAATTAAATCATAAGTAGTGCAATGACAGTAATTATCTGCAGACTTATAACACTGTTAGTAAGCAGAAAGTAAATCTTAAGCAGTGCAATGACAGTAATGTAAAGTAAATCATAAGTAGTGCAATGACAGTAATTATCTGCAGATTTATTAAACAGTTAGTAAGTGTAAAGTAAATCATAAGTAGTGTGATGACAGTAATTATCTGCAGATTTATTAAACTGTTAGTAAGTGTAAAGTAAATCATAAGTAGTGTGATGACAGTAATTATCTGCAGATTTATTAAACTGTTAGTAAGTGTAAAGTAAATCATAAGTAGTGTGATGACAGTAATTATCTGCAGATTTATTAAACTGTTAGTAAGTGTAAAGTAAATCATAAGTAGTGTGATGACAGTAATTATCTGCAGATTTATTAAACTGTTAGTAAGTGTAAAGTAAATCATAAGTAGTGCAATGACAGTAATTATCTGCAGATTTATTAAACTGTTAGTAAGTGTAAAGTAAATCATAAGTAGTGCAATGACAGTAATTATCTGCAGATTTATTAAACTGTTAGTAAGTGTAAAGTAAATCATAAGTAGTGCAATGACAGTAATTATCTGCAGATTTATTAAACTGTTAGTAAGTGTAAAGTAAATCATAAGTAGTGTGATGACAGTAATTATCTGCAGATTTATTAAACTGTTAGTAAGTGTAAAGTAAATCATAAGTAGTGCAATGACAGTAATTATCTGCAGATTTATTAAACTGTTAGTAAGTGTAAAGTAAATCATAAGTAGTGTGATGACAGTAATTATCTGCAGATTTATTAAACTGTTAGTAAGTGTAAAGTAAATCATAAGTAGTGCAATGACAGTAATTATCTGCAGATTTATTAAACTGTTAGTAAGTGTAAAGTAAATCATAAGTAGTGCAATGACAGTAATTATCTGCAGATTTATTAAACTGTTAGTAAGTGTAAAGTAAATCATAAGTAGTGCAATGACAGTAATTATCTGCAGATTTATTAAACTGTTAGTAAGTGTAAAGTAAATCATAAGTAGTATGATGACAGTAATTATCTGCAGACTTACTAAACTGTTATTAAGTGGAACTCCAGTCTGCTAATGAACGGCAGTATTTATCTGCAGATTTATTAAACTGTTAGTAAGTGTAAAGTAAATCATAAGTAGTGCAATGACAGTAATTATCTGCAGATTTATTAAACTGTTAGTAAGTGTAAAGTAAATCATAAGTAGTGTGATGACAGTAATTATCGGCAGATTTATTAGACTGCTAGTAAGTGTAAAGTAAATCATAAGTAGTGTGATGACAGTAATTATCTGCAGATTTATTAAACTGTTAGTAAGTGTAAAGTAAATCATAAGTAGTGTGATGACAGTAATTATCTGCAGATTTATTCAACAGTTAGTAAGTGTAAAGTAAATCATAAGTAGTGTGATGACAGTAATTATCTGCAGATTTATTAAACAGTTACTAAGTGTAAAGTAAATCATAAGTAGTGCAAAGACAATAATTGTCTACAGATTTATTAAACTGTTAGTAAGTGTAAAGTAAATCATAAGTAGTGCAATGACAGTAATTATCTGCAGACTTATTTAACTGTTAGTAAGTGTAAAGTAAATCATAAGTAGTGCAATGACAGTAATTATCTGCAGACTTATAACACTGTTAGTAAGCATAAAGTAAATCATAAGTAGTGCAATGACAGTAATTATCTGCAGATTTATTAAACTGTCAGTAAGTGTAAAGTAAATTATAAGTAGTGCAATGACAGTAATTATCTGCAAATTCATTAAACAGTAAGTGTAAAGTAAATCATAAGTAGTATGATGACAGTAATTATCTGCAGACTTATTAAACTGTTAATAAGTGTAAAACAAATCATAAGTAGTGCATTGACAGTAATTATCTGCAGATTTATTAAACTGTTAATAAGTGTAAAGCAAATCAGAAGTAGTGCATTGACAGTAATTATCTGCAGACTTGTAAGACCGTTAGTAAGTATAATGTAAATCACAATTAATCTGATGAGAGTAATTATCTGCAGATTTATTAAACAGTTAGTAAGGGTAAAGTAAATCATAAGTAGTGTGATGACAGTAATTATCTGCAAATTTATTAAACTGTTAGTAAGTGTAATGTAAATCATAAGTAGTGCAATGACAGTAATTATCTGCAGATATATTAAACAGTTAGTAAGTGTAAAGTAAATCATAAGTAGTGCAATGACAGTAGTTAGCTGCAGATTTATTAAACTGTTAATAAGTGTAAAGCAAATAATGAGTCTTGCATTGACAGTAATTATCTGCAGATTTATTAAACTGTTAGTAAGTGTTAAGTAAATCATAAGTAGTGTGATGGCAGTAATTATCTGCAGATTTATTAAACAGTTAGTAAGTGTAAAGTAAATCATAAGTAGTTTGATGACAGTAATTATCTCCAGACTTATTAAACTGTTAGTAAGTATAAAGTAAATCATAAGTAGTGTGATGACAGTAATTATCTGCAGATTTATTAAACATTTAGTAAGTGTAAAGTAAATCATAAGTAGTGCAATGACAGTAATTATCTGCAGATTTATTAAACTGTTAGTAAGTGCAAAGTAAATCATAAGTAGTGCAACTACAGTAGTTATCTGCAGATTTATTAAAATGTTAGTAAGTGTAAAGTAAATCATAAGTATTGTGATGACAGTAATTATCTACAGGTTTATTAAACTGTTTGTAAGTGTAAAGTAAATCATAAGTAGTGCAATGACAGTAATTATCTGCAGATTTATTAAACAGTTAGTAAGTGTAAAGTAAATCACAAGTAGTGTGATAACAGTAATTATCTGCAGATTTATTAAACTGTTGGTAAGTGTAAAGCAAATCATAAGTAGTGCAATGACAGTAATTATCTGCAGATTTATTAAACTGTTAGTAAGTGTAAAGTAAATCATAAGGAGTGCAATGACAGTAGTTATCTGCAGACTTATTAAACTGTTAGCAAGTGTAAATTAAATCATAAGTAGTGCAATGACAGTAATTATCTGCAGACTTATAACACTGTTAGTAAGCAGAAAGTAAATCTTAAGCAGTGCAATGACAGTAATGTAAAGTAAATCATAAGTAGTGCAATGACAGTAGTTATCTGCAGATTTATTAAACAGTTAGTAAGTGTAAAGTAAATCATAAGTAGTGTGATGACAGTAATTATCTGCAGATTTATTAAACTGTTAGTAAGTGTAAAGTAAATCATAAGTAGTGTGATGACAGTAATTATCTGCAGATTTATTAAACTGTTAGTAAGTGTAAAGTAAATCATAAATAGTGCAATCACAGTATTTATCTTCAGATTTATTAAACTATTATTAAGTGTAAAGTAAATCATAAGTAGTGTGATGACAGTAATTATCTGCAGACTTATTAAACTGTTAGTAAGTATAAAGTAAATCATAATGTAGTGTGATTACAGTAATTATCTGCAGATTTATTAAACATTTAGTAAGTGTAAAGTAAATCATAAGTAGTTCAATGACAGTAATTATCTGCAGATTTATTAAGCTGTTAGTAAGTGTAAAGTAAATCATAAGTAGTGCAATGACAGTAATTATCTGGAGATTTATTAAAATGTTAGTAAGTGTAAACTAAATCATAGGTAGTGCATTGACAGTAATTATCTGCAGATTTATTAAACTGTTAGTAAGTGTAAAGTAAATCATAAGTAGTGCAATGACAGTAATTATCTGCAGATTTATAACACAGTTAGTAAGCATAAAGTAAATCATAAGAAGTGCAATGACAGTAATTATCTGCAGATATATTAAACTGTTAGTAAGTGTAAAGTAAATCATAAGTAGTGTGATGACAGTAATTATCTGCAGATTTATTAAACATTTAGTAAGTGTAAATTAAATCATAAGTAGTGCAATGACAGTAATTATCTGCAGATTTATTAAACAGTTAGTAAGTGTAAAGTAAATCATAAGTAGTGCCAAGACAATTATTATCTGCAGATTTATTAAACTGTTAGTAAGTGTAAAGTAAATCATAAGTAGTGCAGAGACAGTAATTGTCTGCAGATTTATGAAACTGTCAGTACGTGTAAAGTAAATCATAAGTAGTGTGATGACAATAATTATCTGCAGATTTATTAAACAGTTAGTAAGTGTAAAGTAAATCATAAGTAGTGCAATGACAGTAATATCTGCAGACTTATAACACTGTTAGTAAGCATAAAGTAAATCATAAGTAGTGCAATGACAGTAATTATCTGCAGATTTATTAAACTGTTAGTAAGTGTAAAGTAAATCATAAGTAGTATGATGACAGTAATTATCTGCAGACTTATTAAACTGTTATTAAGTGTAAAGTAAAGAGCTCCAAGTAGACCAGCAAGGCAGCACAGAGTTCAATATATTTATTAAATACTGATAAATCAAACAAACTAGTTTCGGCCAACAGCCTTCTTCAGTGTAAAACAGTATAATCAAGTTCATTTACATCATCCTTTAAATACATATCAAGAGCCAATCAAAAAGTTGAGCTCATGAATACTGATCAGTTTGAAAATTATTTGTAATACATGTTTTGGGGCACTTAAAGTGAATCATATAGATATACAATAAAAATTGGTATATATACTCGGGTGAGGTTCATCCATAACATGAAAAAATAACCAACAGATTGCTTACATGAAACAAAACAAATTATTAGTGTATTCTAACAAATTCATATAACAATACCTTCATACTTAGAGTTGGTTTTTATTATGCCATACTGGAAGAGTCTCTATCACAGGCTATTCAACATTTCTTGATTAAAGAAACCATAGATAAAAATATCAGATACTGACGTTCAAGGGACTCAGACATACTATGTCAAAAGGGAGCATATGTTGGACTAATTAAATTATATATACATAAAAATGTATGTATATAGAGATTGGTAATAGGCAACGCAAATAATAAGCATAGAACATAAAGTAGATCAACAGTAATGAGAATAGCAGCCTGAACATAAAAACTTTCACACTTGTCCAGCATAAACATTGCATCTATTATGTATCAATCCAAGACAAGATCAAGGGCCACCCAATAATTGCAAAGAATCAATATTAAATAATACGATTAATTATTATTATGTTCTAACTTCTCCATCTGGAATGTATTCATGCTTAGGATCTAATTAATCTTCCCATATTGAATAGAACACCCACGTGCTTATAACAGTTTTGAATTGACAACCCCATGGCTA
>NC_056741.1:45190702-45220952 GCF_019279795.1 Protopterus annectens
CATAAGTAGTGAGATGACAGTAATTATCTGCAGTTTTATTAAACTGTTACAAAGTCTAAAGTAAATCATAAGTTGTGTGATCACATTATTTGCAGATTTATTAAACTGCTAGTTAGTTTAAAGTAAATCACTAGTAGCACATTACAGTAATTATCTGCAGATTTATTAAACTGTTAGTAAGTGTAAAGTAAATCACAAGGAATGCAATGACAGTAATTATCTGCAGATTTATTAAACTGTTAGTAAGTGTAAAGTAAATCATTATTAGTGCAATGACAATAATTATCTGCAGATTTATTAATCAGTTAGTAATTATAAAGTAAATCATAACTAGTGTGATGACAGTAATTATCTGCAGATTTATTTAACAGTTAGTAAGTGTAAAGTAAATCATAAGTAGTGTGATGACAGTAATTATCTGCAGATTTATTAAACTGTTAGTAAGTGTAAAGTAAATCATAAGTAGTGCATTGATAGTAATTATCTGCAGATTTATTAAACACTTAGTAAGTGTAAAGTAAATCATAAGTAGTGCAATGACAGTAATTATCTGCAGATTTATTAAACTGCTAGTAAGTGTAAAGTAAATCATAAGTAGTGTGATGACAGTAATCATCTGCAGATTTATTAACCTGTTAGTAAGTGTAATGTAAATCATAAGTAGTGTGATGACAGTAATTATCTGCAGATTTATTAAACTGTTAGTAAGTGTAAAGTAAATCATAAGTAGTGCATTGATAGTAATTATCTGCAGATTTATTAAACAGTTAGTAAGTGTAAAGTAAATCATAAGTAGTGCAATGACAGTAATTATCTGCAGATTTATTAAACTGTTAGTAAGTGTAAAGTAAATCATAAGTAATGTGATGACAGTAATTATCTGCAGACTTATTAAACTGTTAGTAAGTGTAAAGTAAATCATAAGTAGTGCATTGACAGTAATTGTCTGCAGAATTATTAAGCAGTTTGTAAGTGTAAAGTAAATCACATGTAGTGTAATGACAGTAATTATCTGCAGATTTATTAAACTGTTAGTAAGTGTAAAGTAAATCATAAGTAGTGATGTCAGTAATTATCTGCAGATTTATTAAACTGTTAGTAAGTGTAAAGTAAATCATAAGTAGTGCAATGACAGTAATTATCTGCAGATTTATTAAACTGTTAGTGTAAAGTAAATCATAAGTAGTGTGATGACAGTAATTATCTGCTGATTTATTAAACTGTTAGTAAGTGTAAAGTAAATCATAAGTAGTGCAATGACAGTAATTATCTGCAGATTTATTAAACTGTTAGTAAGTGTAAAGTAAATCATAAGTAGTGCAATGACAGTAATTATCTGCAGATTTATTAAACAGTTAGTAAGTGTAAAGTAAATCATAAGTAGTGTGATGACAGTAATTATCTGCAGATTTATTAAACTGTTAGTAAGTGTAAAATAAATCATAAGTAGTGTGATGACAGTAATTATCTGCAGATTTATTAAACTGCTAGTAAGTGTAAAGTAAATCATAAGTAGTGTGATGACAGTAATTATCTGCAGATTTATTAAACTGTTAGTAAGTGTAAAGTAAATCATAAGTAGTGTGATGACAGTAATTATCTGCAGATTTATTAAACTGTTAGTAAGTGTAAAGTAAATCATAAGTAGTGCAATGACAGTAATTATCTGCAGATTTATTAAACTGTTAGTAAGTGTAAAGTAAATCATAAGTAGTGCAATGACAGTAATTATCTGCAGATTTATTAAACTGTTAGTAAGTGTAAAGTAAATCATAAGTAGTGCAATGACAGTAATTATCTGCAGATTTATTAAACAGTTAGTAAGTGTAAAGTAAATCATAAGTAGTGTGATGACAGTAATTATCTGCAGATTTATTAAACTGTTAGTAAGTGTAAAGTAAATCATAAGTAGTGTGATGACAGTAATTATCTGCAGATTTATTAAACTGTTAGTAAGTGTAAAGTAAATCATAAGTAGTGCAATGACAGTAATTATCTGCAGATTTATTAAACTGTTAGTAAGTGTAAAGTAAATCATAAGTAGTGCAATGACAGTAATTATCTGCAGATTTATTAAACTGTTAGTAAGTGTAAAGTAAATCATAAGTAGTGTGATGACAGTAATTATCTGCAGATTTATTAAACTGTTAGTAAGTGTAAAGTAAATCATAAGTAGTGTGATGACAGTAATTATCTGCAGATTTATTAAACTGTTAGTAAGTGTAAAGTAAATCATAAGTAGTGTGATGACAGTAATTATCTGCAGATTTATTAAACTGCTAGTAAGTGTAAAGTAAATCATAAGTAGTGCATTGACAGTAATTATCTGCAGATTTATTAAACTGTTAGTAAGTGTAAAGTAAATCATAAGTAGTGTGATGACAGTAATTATCTGCAGATTTATTAAACTGTTAGTAAGTGTAAAGTAAATCATAAGTAGTGCAATGACAGTAATTATCTGCAGATTTATTAAACTGTTAGTAAGTGTAAAGTAAATCATAGGTAGTGCAATTACAGTAATTATCTGCAGATTTATTAAACTGTTAGTAAGTGTAAAGTAAATCATAAGTAGTGCAAAGACAGTAATTATCTGCAGATTTATTAAACAGTTAGTAAGTGTAAAGTAAATCATAAGTAGTGTGATGACAGTAATTTTCAGCAGAGTTATTAAACTGTTAGTAAGTGTAAAATAAATCATAAGTAGTGTGATGACAGTAATTATTTGCAGATTTATTAAACTGCTAGTAAGTGTAAAGTAAATCATAAGTAGTGTGATGGCAGTAATTATCTGCAGATTTATTAAGCTGTTAGTACGTGTAAAGTAAATTATAAGTATGTGATGACAGTAATTATCTGCAGTTTTATTAAACTGTTACAAAGTGTAAAGTAAATCATAAGTAATGCGATAACATTAATTATCTACAGGTTTATTAAACTACTAGTAAGTTTAAAGTAAATCATAAGTAGTGCAATGACAATAGTTATCTGCAGATTTATTAAACAGTTAGTAAGTGTAAAGTAATTCATAAGTAGTGTTGTTGTTGTATCTTTCGGCATTTCTCGGTTCGGGGTCGCCGCAGCAGAACTCTGGTCTGCTAATGATTGGCAGTAGATTTTTTATGCCGAGTTGCCAGCTCTGATGCAAAAACTTCAATGAAGGTACGCCCATTCATGCATGTCTCCACACAGAAGATGCTTTAGCTGAGAAACGAACAGGACAATGTCTTCCTGTGAGGCGACAATGCTACCGCAGCTCCACCACCGCAGTAGTGTGATGACAGTAATTATCTGCAGATTTATTAAACTGTTAGTGTAAAGTAAATTATAAGTAGTGTGATGACAGTAATTATCTGCTGATTTATTAAACTGTTAGTAAGTGTAAAGTAAATCACAAGTAGTGCAATGACAGTAATTATCTGCAGATTTATGAAACTGTTAGTAAGTGTAAAGTAAATCATAGGTAGTGCAATGACAGTAATTATCTGCAGATTTATTAAACTGTTAGTAAGTGTAAAGTAAATCATAAGTAGTGCAATGACAGTAATTATCTACAGATTTATTAAACTGTAAGTGTAAAGTAAATCACAAGTAGTGCAATGACATTAATTATCTGCAGATTTATTTAACAGAGAGTAAGTATAAAGTAAATCATAAGTAGTGCAATGACAGTAATTATCTGCAGATTTATTAAACTGTTAGTAAGTGTAAAGTAAATCATAAGTAGTGTGATGACAGTAATTATCTACAGATTTATTAAACTGTTAGTACGTGTAAAGTAAATCATAAGTAGTGTGACGACAGTAATTATCTGCAGATTTATTAAACTGTTAGTAAGTGTAAAGTAAATCATAAGTAATGTGATGACAGTAATTATCTGCAGACTTATTAAACTGTTAGTAAGTGTAAAGTAAATCATAAGTAGTGCATTGACAGTAATTGTCTGCAGAATTATTAAGCAGTTTGTAAGTGTAAAGTAAATCACATGTAGTGTAATGACAGTAATTATCTGCAGATTTATTAAACTGTTAGTAAGTGTAAAGTAAATCATAAGTAGTGTGATGTCAGTAATTATCTGCAGATTTATTAAACTGTTAGTAAGTGTAAAGTAAATCATAAGTAGTGCATTGATAGTAATTATCTGCAGATTTATTAAACAGTTAGTAAGTGTAAAGTAATTCATAAGTAGTGTTGTTGTTGTATCTTTCGGCATTTCTCGGTTCGGGGTCGCCGCAGCAGAACTCCGGTCTGCTAATGATTGGCAGTAGATTTTTTATGCCGAGTTGCCAGCTCTGACGCAAAAACTTCAATGAAGGTACGCCCATTCATGCATGTCTCCACACAGAAGATGCTTTAGCTGAGAAACGAACAGGACAATGTCTTCCTGTGAGGCGACAACGCTACCGCAGCTCCACCACCGCAGTAGTGTGATGACAGTAATTATCTGCAGATTTATTAAACTGTTAGTGTAAAGTAAATCATAAGTAGTGTGATGACAGTAATTATCTGCTGATTTATTAAACTGTTAGTAAGTGTAAAGTAAATCACAAGTAGTGCAATGACAGTAATTATCTGCAGATTTATGAAACTGTTAGTAAGTGTAAAGTAAATCATAAGTAGTGCAATGACAGTAATTATCTGCAGATTTATTAAACTGTAAGTGTAAAGTAAATCACAAGTAGTGCAATGACAGTAATTATCTGCAAATTTATTTAGCAGTGAGTAAGTATAAAGTAAATCATAAGTAGTGCAATGACAGTAATTATCTGCAGATTTATTTAACAGTTAGTAAGTGTAAAGTAAATCATAAGTAGTGTGATGACAGTAATTATCTGCAGATTTATTAAACTGTTACTAATTGTAAAGTAAATCATAAGTAGTGTGATGACAGTAATTATCTACAGATTTATTAAACTACTAGTAAGTGTAAAGTAAATCATAAGTACTGTGATGGAGTAATTATCTGCAGATTTCTTAAACTGTTAGTACGTGTAAAGTAAATCATAAGTAGTGAGATGACAGTAATTATCTGCAGTTTTATTAAACTGTTACAAAGTCTAAAGTAAATCATAAGTTGTGTGATCACATTATTTGCAGATTTATTAAACTGCTAGTTAGTTTAAAGTAAATCACTAGTAGCACAATGACAGTAATTATCTGCAGATTTATTAAACTGTTAGTAAGTGTAAAGTAAATCACAAGGAGTGCAATGACAGTAATTATCTGCAGATTTATTAAACTGTTAGTAAGTGTAAAGTAAATCATTATTAGTGCAATGACAATAATTATCTGCAGATTTATTAAACAGTTAGTAATTATAAAGTAAATCATAACTAGTGTGATGACAGTAATTATCTGCAGATTTATTTAACAGTTAGTAAGTGTAAAGTAAATCATAAGTAGTGTGATGACAGTAATTATCTGCAGATTTATTAACCTGTTAGTAAGTGTAATGTAAATCATAAGTAGTGTGATGACAGTAATTATCTGCAGATTTATTAAACATTTAGTAAGTGTAAAGTAAATCATAAGTAGTGCATTGATAGTAATTATCTGCAGATTTATTAAACAGTTAGTAAGTGTAAAGTAATTCATAAGTAGTGCAATGACAATAATTATCTGCAGATTTATTAAACAGTAAGTATAAAGTAAATCAAAAGTAGAGCAATGACAGTAATTATCTGCAGATTTATTTAATAGTAAGTATAAAGTAAATCATATGTACTGCAATGACAGTAATTATCTGCAGATTTATTTAACAGTAAGTATTAAGTAAATCATAAGTAGGTCAATGATAGTAATTATCTGCAGATTTATTAAACAGTTAGTAAGTGTAAAGTAATTCATAAGTAGTGTTGTTGTTGTATCTTTCGGCATTTCTCGGTTCGGGGTCGCCGCAGCAGAACTCTGGTCTGCTAATGATTGGCAGTAGATTTTTTATGCCGAGTTGCCAGCTCTGACGCAAAAACTTCAATGAAGGTACGCCCATTCATGCATGTCTCCACACAGAAGATGCTTTAGCTGAGAAATGAACAGGACAATGTCTTCCTGTGAGGCGACAACGCTACCGCAGCTCCACCACCGCAGTAGTGTGATGACAGTAATTATCTGCAGATTTATTAAACTGTTAGTGTAAAGTAAATCATAAGTAGTGTGATGACAGTAATTATCTGCAGACTTATTAAACAGTTAGCAAGTGTAAAGTAAATCATAAGTAGTGCAATGACAGTAATTATCTGCAGATTTATTAAACTGTTAGTAAGTGTAAAGTAAATCATAAGTAGTGCAATGACAGTAATTATCTGCAGATTTATTAAACTGTTAGTAAGTGTAAAGTAAATCATAAGTAGTGCAGTGACAGTAATTATCTGCAGATTTATTAAACTGTTAGTAAGTGTAAAGTAAATCATAAGTAGTGTGATGACAGTAATTATCTGCAGATTTATTAAACTGTTAGTAAGTGTAAAGTAAATCATAAGTAGTGCAATGACAGTAATTATCTGCAGATTTATTAAACTGTTAGTAAGTGTAAAGTAAATCATAAGTAGTGCAATGACAGTAATTATCTGCAGATTTATTAAACTGTTAGTAAGTGTAAAGTAAATCATAAGTAGTGCAATGACAGTAATTATCTGCAGATTTATTAAACTGTTAGTAAGTGTAAAGTAAATCATTAGTAGTGTGATGACAGTAATTATCTGCAGATTTATTAAACTGTTAGTAAGTGTAAAGTAAATCATAAGTAGTGTGATGACAGTAATTATCTACAGATTTATTAAACTGCTAGTAAGTGTAAAGTAAATCATAAGTAGTGTGATGGGAGTAATTATCTGCAGATTTCTTAAACTGTTAGTACGTGTAAAGTAAATCATAAGTAGTGAGATGACAGTAATTATCTGCAGTTTTATTAAACTGTTACAAAGTGTAAAGTAAATCATAAGTAGTGTGATGACATTAATTATTTGCAGATTTATTAAACTGCTAGTAAGTGTAAAGTAAATCATAAGTAGTGCAATGACAATAATTATCTGCAGATTTATTAAACAGTTAGTAATTATAAAGTAAATCATAACTAGTGTGATGACAGTAACTATGTGCCGATTTATTAAACAGTAAGTATAAAGTAAATCAAAAGTAGTGCAATGACAGTAATTATCTGCAGATTTATTTAACAGTTAGTAAGAATAAAGTAAATCATATGTAGTGCAATGACAGTAATTATCTGCAGATTTATTTAACAGTAAGTATAAAGTAAATCATAAGTAGGTCAATGGCAGTAATTATCTGCAGATTTATTAAACAGTTAGTAAGTGTAAAGTAAATCATAAGTAGTGTGATGACAGTAATTATCTGCAGATTTATTA
Organism: Protopterus annectens; assembly: GCF_019279795.1. Classification (NCBI taxonomy): domain Eukaryota; kingdom Metazoa; phylum Chordata; order Ceratodontiformes; family Protopteridae; genus Protopterus; species Protopterus annectens. The sequence goes on from NC_056741.1 coordinate 45,198,064, forward strand.
AACTGCTAGTAAGTGTAAAGTAAATCATAAGTAGTGCAATGACAGTAATTATCTGCAGATTTATTAAACTATTAGTAAGTGTAAAGTAAATCATAAGTAGTGTGATGACAGTAATTATTTGCAGATTTATTAAACAGTTAGTAAGTGTAAAATAAATCATAAGTAGTGCATTGACAGTAATTGTCTGCAGAATTATTAAGCAGTTTGTAAGTGTAAAGTAAATCACATGTAGTGTAATGACAGTAATTATCTGCAGATTTATTAAACTGTTAGTAAGTGTAAAGTAAATCATAAGTAGTGTGATGTCAGTAATTATCTGCAGATTTATTAAACTGTTAGTAAGTGTAAAGTAAATCATAAGTAGTGCATTGATAGTAATTATCTGCAGATTTATTAAACAGTTAGTAAGTGTAAAGTAATTCATAAGTAGTGTTGTTGTATCTATTGGCATTTCTTGGTTTGGGGTCACCACAGCCAAACTCCTAATGATTGGCAGTAGATTTTTTATGCCGAGTTGCCAGCTCTGACGCAAAAACTTCAATGAAGGTACGCCCATTCATGCATGTCTCCACACAGAAGATGCTTTAGCTGAGAAACAAACATTCCTGTAAGGCAACAATGCTACCGCAGCTCCCCCAGTGCAGTAGTGTGATGACAGTAATTATATGCAGATTTATTAAACTGTTAGTGTAAAGTAAATCATAAGTAGTGTGATGACAGTAATTATCTGCTGATTTATTAAACTGTTAGTAAGTGTAAAGTAAATCATAAGTAATGCAATGACAGTAATTATCTGCAGATTTATGAAACTGTTAGTAAGTGTAAAGTAAATCATAGGTAGTGCAATGACAGTAATTATCTGCAGATTTATTAAACTGTTAGTAAGTGTAAAGTAAATCATAAGTATGCAATGACAGTAATTATCTGCAGATTTATTAAACTGTAAGTGTAAAGTAAATCACAAGTAGTGCAATGACAGTAATTATCTGCAGATTTATTTAACAGTGAGTAAGTATAAAGTAAATCCTAAGTAGTGCAATGACAGTAATTATCTGCAGATTTATTTAACAGTTAGTAAGTGTAAAGTAAATCATAAGTAGTGTGATGACAGTAATTATCTGCAGATTTATTAAACTGTTAGTAAGTGTAAAGTAAATCATAAGTAGTGTGATGACAGTAATTATCTGCAGTTTTATTAAACTGTTACAAAGTGTAAAGTAAATCATAAGTAGTGCGATGACATTAATTATCTGCAGATTTATTAAACTGCTAGTAAGTTTAAAGTAAATCATAAGTAGTGCAATGACAGCAATTATCTGCAGATTTATTAAACTGTTAGTAAGTGTAAAGTAAATCATAGGTAGTGCAATGACAGTAATTATCTGCAGATTTATTAAACTGTTAGTAAGTGTAAAGTAAATCATAAGTAGTGCAATGACAATAATTATCTGCAGATTTATTAAACAGTAAGTATAAAGTAAATCAAAAGTAGAGCAATGACAGTAATTATCTGCAGATTTATTTAACAGTTAGTAAGTATAAAGTAAATCATATGTAGTGCAATGACAGTAATTATCTGCAGATTTAACAGTAAGTATTAAGTAAATCATAAGTAGTGCATTGATAGTAATTATCTGCAGATTTATTAAACAGTTAGTAAGTGTAAAGTAGTTCATAAGTATTGTTGTTGTTGTATCTTTCGGCATTTCTCACTTCAGGGTCGCCACAGCAGAACTCTGGTCTGCTAATGATTGGCAGTTGATTTTTTATGCCGAGTTGCCAGCTCTGACGCAAAAACTTCAATGAAGGTACGCCCATTCATGCATGTCTCCACACAGAAGATGCTTTAGCTGAGAAACGAACAGGACAATGTCTTCCTGTGAGGCGACAATGCTACCGCAGCTCCACCACCGCAGTAGTGTGATGACAGTAATTATCTGCAGATTTATTAAACTGTTAGTGTAAAGTAAATCATAAGTAGTGTGATGACAGTAATTATCTGCAGACTTATTTTATTTATTTATTTTACATTTGTTTACCGGGCTAGTCTAGCTGGATACATGTCCATTTTCAGTAGAGGCCCGGGGAGAAAAGCTCCAAGAAGAAGGTACAGATAACATAATAGATGCTAAGACAGTAAAAATTACTATAGGCTTTACATATATTTGAAATAGAGATAAAAATAAAACAATTGGCTATACATGTAGTTGAAATAGAGAATAAAAATACAACAATTGGCTTTACACACTATATAAAACAGGCACAGAACTTAAGTAAATAATCTCACATGCTTCAATTGCAATTGTCGTCCTAGAGGGAAGTGGTGGAATTCTGGGGTGGTACAGGCCTGAACTTTTGTTAGTCAGGTTTGGTACAGGGGCACAGCCAGTGTGACTTGAGGAATTCTTTGAGGTGTTTTTTGAATTGGTTGAGTGAGGTAATTCTTAGGCTGGTTGGGAGGGAGTTCCAAAGCCTACCAATGGAGTTGGTGTAGAGAGCATCACCTCCAGAGTTATTAGATTTGACGGTTTGTACCCGGACAGTTTTAGAAGATCTGAGGCAGGTTATGTTGGAGTAGGGGGTAAGTATTTTATTAAGTGAGGGGGTGTTGTCTGGTTGGTTAATTATCTTAAATGCCTCAGTGAGTTGGTTGATTTAGAGAATATTGGGCAGTTCTAACCATTCAAGTGCCTTTAGATTTAGGCAGTGGTGGGTTCGATAAAGGTCCCTGTTATGAATCTGGCTATATGGTTATAAGCTGTAGAAAGTTTATTTAGCTCAGTCTTGTTGAGGAATGAAAATATTGGGGAGGCATAAAGGAGGGTTGAAAGGAGATGGGTGCGAGCTATAGTTAGTTTGGTGTGTGGGGTTAGGAAGTTATTTATTCTGTACATGGAGCCTAGTTTCTTATTGACAGAGTTAATGGTTAAGCTGATGTGTATGTCAAATTTGAGCTTGTGGTTGATGGTCACACCAAGTAGTTTGGTGTGGGAGACAGGCTCTATGATGGTTCCATTGGTAGAGATCACGTGGAAAGTAGGGTTGTTGGCGTTTGGAGGTTCTTTACCTTGGCGATAGATGCAGAGGAAAAATAGCAGTAACTTGGTTTTAGTAGGATTTAGTAAAAGTTTTAAATCTGAGAACCATTTTTCAACTATAGTAAAGCACTGCTGGGTTGAAACTTGGAGTTTGGTGAGGGAGATGTCTGAGCAGATCAGGGTGGAGTCGACTGCATATTGAATACAAGAGGTTCTAGGGATGACTGAGTGAAGATCATTTATAAAGACAGAGAAGAGAAGGGGACCAAGTATAGAGCCTTGGGGAACACCGATGTTATTTGGGAGTAAATCGGATAGCTTGTTTTGCCATTGGACGGCTTGTTTTCTACCAGTGAGGTAAGCATTGAACCAGCTGATAGCGAGGTTACTAAGACGTAGTGTTTTCAAGGTGTGGAGAAGGAGTTGGTGATTGACCATATCGAAGGCTTATGACAAGTCAAGAAAGAGAGCGGAGGATATTAATTTGTTGTTACGGTTGCTGTTGAGTGAGTCCACGAAAGAGAGAAGGGCAGTGGTTGTGCTATGATGGGGGCGAAAACCATGCTGGGTGTGGGACAATAGACTATTTAGGGTGAGGTAGTTTATGAGCTGTTTATGAACACACCTTTCCATAATTTTGGCTAGTGGAGACAGTATAGCAATGGGTCTGTAGTTAGATGTGTCTGTAGAGGTCCCGCCTTTGTGAAGAGGGATGATATAGGAAATTTTCCAAATAGAGGGAATGGTAGCTTCAGCTATGGTTCTGTTAATCAAGATTGATATGAGGTATGCTATGGCATCAGATGCGATTTGTAAGTAGTCTGCTGGGAGTTGGTCCGCCAGGGTGGTTGGTTTGAGCTTTTCAGAAGGGTACGTATATAGGAGGTGGATATTGGCTGTAAGTTAAAGGAGGGTGGTCTTGGTCATTAGTTAGGGTTGCTGGTGGGGGTACAGGAAAGTTGACTGGCTAGTGATTGAATAGTCTCGGTAAAAAAGAGTTAAAGGTGTTGGCTATTACTTCTGGATGTTTCCCAATGAGTTTCTCAGGGTGGGAGTGGTGGATTTGCCAGGATGGAGGAGATTATTGAATCCAGCCCAAAATTTCTTTGGGTTATGCTGATGTTTATCCTGGAGGTGACAGAAATATTGTTTTTATCTGTAGTAATGGCAGTTTTAGTTGAGTTTCTAAGCTGTTGAAACTTAATGCGATCTAGGGGAGATTTGGTAGCTCTCCATTTGTTCCAGGCTTGGTCCCGAAGTTTAATTTTAGTTTTGGTGTCTCCTGTTAACCAAGGTGCAATTGCACCTTGGTTCTGATAAGTCGCTTTGGAAGTGGGAGTCAAGTATCTTAAGGAAAGTGTCGTTAAAATAAGAGACGCTCTCTTCTAGCGATAAAGTTTTTAGGATGGACCAATTACAAGATTTGAGTTCTGCAAGAAATTGGTTAGGGACAAATTTCTTGTTGTTTCTAATTAGTCTGGTTGGGGGGAGGTTAGTAGGTGGGCATTTGAGTTTTCTGATATAAGTAATAAGGTGGTCACTAAGGTTGTTGGGAAGGGTCCCGGTGGTATAGTTGTTTTTACCCTTGTTGGTAAGAATCCAGTCAAAAATACTCTCTTTTTGTTGAGTGTTTCCTATTCTAGTGGGAGATAGAATATTTTGGGAGAACCCATGTAGGTTGATAGGGTGGGGATTTATGTGTTTGGAGTAGAGGGACCAGTCAATGTTGAAGTCTCCTAGTATTATGGTTTCTTGAGGGAAATTAGTGGCTAACCAGCTGAGGGTTTGCTCTAGGTTTTCTAAGTTCTTTCCTGGTGGTATATAGATTACTACAAGGTTAATGCTTTTTTGACTGTTTAAGCATAGTTTTAGGGCAATCAGTTCTAGGTTGGAGACCTTAGGGGTTGGAGTGGATTCCTTATGACGTTCAGTGAATTTTTAAATATAACAGCTGTTCCCCACCTTTTTAGTTAACGGTCAGCCCTAAGAATATTCTACCCGGGTCGGATAATTTCTTCATCCTTGGCGCTTGGTCTAAGCCCTGTTTCCGATCGGCACATAATGTCAGGAGTGGGTAGCTAGCAACGCATGTAAGTTGTGAACTTTGTTATTAATGCTTCTTATATTGAGGTGAAATATAAGGAGAGAGCCAGCAGAACTTCCGCGTAGTTAGAGGGTATAGAGCTTGGTGGTGCTAGGGCCTGGGTTGGGGTGGATATCGCCATCTTTAGTGATACAAACTTTCAGGTGGTCAAGTAGTCTTTGGAGCTTAAATAGTAATTTTAGATTGGTTTTAGTTGTGGTTTTCTTGGGGTGGTAGAGGTGGGATGGACTATCTTTGAGCCTAGGGTATTGGTAGAGTAAAGTGGGGAGAGATAAGATTGGAGGGATAGTTTGAATGAGAGGAGGTTTGTCTTTTGGGGAGGGGAATACCTGAGAGTGTGTGAGTTTCGTATTTAGTTAAAAGATAAGGAATAAGAAGGAGTGGTACTATAAAGGGGATGCTAGAGTATGTATTTTTGGCCATGATATAGTGATAGGACAAGAAGAAATATGTTTAATAGTATAGAGAGTCAGAAATGTGGGAGGGGAAAGTGACAAAGTGGGAGACAGTTGTAGTTGGTGGAATGGAATATGGGATGGGCTAGATGACCTAATAAAAGTAGAGGTAGTGGGGGCGGGTGGGATAAGGGGGCAGGGTGGGGAGCGGAGCGGGGATTACACCACAAGAACTCAGCAGGGTACTAAAGGTGGGGATTACACCACAAGAACTCAGCAGGGTCCTAAAGGTATCTGGTTTTAGGTGCAGTAGTCAATTTTTAAAAGTAAATGCTTGCCTTTTTCCCTGGATTTACTGTTTGGGAATAAATTTACAGAGGCTGATTTTATGTGAGGTACTGTCTGATTCCCGCCAACGGAGCACGTCCTGACTAGGAAGTGTGGCTCAAGAATTGTTATTTACCCTAAAACTCTTTGGGTGTTTTACATCTATTATCAGTTAATTTATAGTAGTTGGTAGGTGCATTCGCACTTGTAGGGAGTCCATAAGATCAGCGTAGGTAGTCTAGGTGCCACGCGGTGAGCAGTTAGCTTGGGGGGCTATCTAGGATCTAAATAGGGGAGAGAGACAGTGGTTTAATTTAGTAGTAAGTGACTTTACAAGGCTAATAAGACTCATGAATTTCCCAAAGTTGTTGCCTTTTAAAATAATATTCAGCAAGTGAGTATGACAAAAGCCAAGCACCCTTAAACAACAGATAACAACACAGAAATATGTTTTATAAGTACCAGAGTGTCCTATTAGTAGTCAAAGGCATCAACCAGTATTGTTCAGCAAACATTAGTAGCAAGTAACAACGACGCCAACAAAGTATTCAAGTCTGCCACATTTCCATAGGAGTCTAATAGTTACATTAATTAAACTCTATATGTTTTACAAAGGAGAAGCAGTGAATGTAGTTGTTCTATATTACAAACACTTTGACTCTAGTTCTTCGACACTATGCAGCATGAACAGTAAATGCAGACCCTGAGGTATTTCTATGAATGCCTAGTAGCCAGTCGCACTGAACAAAGCTCAAAAACAAAACAATTTATGAAATGGCAGTAGCTCAGTTATTTCTTTGTAATAGATTAGTAAAAAACAGAGCAGTAAACGCTGTTATACTGTATGAAGAACAATTTAACTAAGGTTCAAAGACGCTATGCAGCGCCGGCCATACATTTAGACCTTTTTGTAGTCAGTCACGCTGAGCACAATTCAAAAAACTACAATAGCATAAGTTAACAATAAGACAGTTGTTTTCTCTGAAAGAGATAAACATTTACCTAGTGGCAGGGAGATGCAGCCGGGCAGGAAGCCAGGACAGTACCTTATGCAGTCAGTTGTGGAGGACAAGAAATAAAATGGCGGAAACTGCTGGGGTGTAATTATAACTTTGCTGACATCATTACACCACAAGAACTCAGCAGGGTCCTAAAGGTATCTGGTTTTAGGTGCAGTAGTCAATTTTTAAAAGTAAATGCTTGCCTTTTTCCCTGGATTTACTGTTTGGGAATAAATTTACAGAGGCTGATTTTATGTGAGGTACTGTCTGATTCCCGCCAACGGAGCACGTCCTGACTAGGAAGTGTGGCTCAAGAATTGTTATTTACCCTAAAACTCTTTGGGTGTTTTACATCTATTATCAGTTAATTTATAGTAGTTGGTAGGTGCATTCGCACTTGGAGGAGTCCATAAGATCAGCGTAGGTAGTCTAGGTACCACACGGTGAGCAGTTAGCTTGGGGGCCTATCTAGGATCCTAAAACTCTTTGGGTGTTTTACATCTATTATCAGTTAATTTATAGTAGTTGGTAGGTGCATTCGCACTTGGACCGAGTCCATAAGATCAGCGTAGGTAGTCTAGGTGCCACGCGGTGAGCAGTTAGCTTGGGGGGCTATCTAGGATCCTAAAACTCTTTGGGTGATTTACATCTATTATCAGTTAATTTATAGTAGTTGGTAGGTGCATTCGCACTTGGAGGGAGTCCATAAGATCAGCGTAGGTAGTCTAGGTGCCACGCGGTGAGCAGTTAGCTTGGGGGGCTATCTAGAATCCTAAAACTCTTTGGGTGTTTTACATCTATTATCAGCTAATTTATAGTAGTTGGTAAGTGCATTCGCACTTGGAGGGAGTCCATAAGATCAGCGTAGGTAGTCTAGGTGCCACGCGGTGAGCAGTTAGCTTGGGGGGCTATCTAGGATCCTAAAACTCTTTGGGTGTTTTACATCTATTATCAGTTAATTTATAGTAGTTGGTAGGAGCATTCGCACTTGGAGGGAGTCCATAAGATCAGCGTAGGTAGTCTAGGTGCCACGCGGTGAGCAGTTAGCTTGGGGGGCTATCTAGGATCCTAAAACTCTTTGGGTGTTTTACATCTATTATCAGTTAATTTATAGTAGTTGGTAGGTGCATTCGCACTTGGAGAGAGTCCATAAGATCAGCGTAGGTAGTCTAGGTGCCACGTGGTGAGCAGTTAGCTTGGGGGGCTATCTAGGATCCTAAAACTCTTTGGGTGTTTTACATCTATTATCAGTTAATTTATAGTAGTTGGTAGGTGCATTCGCACTTGGAGGGAGTCCATAAGATCAGCGTAGGTAGTCTAGGTGCCACGCGGTGAGCAGTTAGCTTGGGGGGCTATCTAGGATCCTAAAACTCTTTGGGTGTTTTACATCTATTATCAGTTAATTTATAGTAGTTGGTAGGTGCATTCGCACTTGGAGGAGTCCATAAGATCAGCGTAGGTAGTCTAGGTGCCACGGTGAGCAGTTAGCTTGGGGGGCTATCTAGGATCCTAAAACTCTTTGGGTGTTTTACATCTATTATCAGTTAATTTATAGTAGTTGGTAGGTGCATTCGCACTTGGAGGGAGTCCATAAGATCAGCGTAGGTAGTCTAGGTGCCACGCAGTGAGCAGTTAGCTTGGGGGGCTATCTAGGATCCTAAAACTCTTTGGGTGTTTTACATCTATTATCAGTTAATTTATAATAGTTGGTAGGTGCATTCGCACTTGGAGGGAGTCCATAAGATCAGCGTAGGTAGTCTAGGTGCCACGCGGTGAGCAGTTAGCTTGGGGGGGCTATCTAGGATCTAGTGGCAGGGAGATGCAGCCGGGCAGGAAGCCAGGACAGTACCTGATGCAGTTAGTAAGTGTAAAGTAAATTATAAGTATTTTGGTGACAATAATTATATGCAGATTTATTAAACTGTTAGTAAGTGTAAAGTAAATCATAAGTAGTGCAATGACAGTAATTATCTGCAGATTTATTAAACAGTTAGTAAGTATAAAGTAAATCATAAGTAGTGCAATGACAGTAATTATCTGCAGATTTATTAAACTGTTAGTAAATGTAAAGTAAATCATAAGTAGTGTGATGACAGTAATTATCTGCAGATTTATTAAACTGCTAGTAAGTGTAAAGTAAATCATATGTAGTGCAATGACAGTAATTATCTGCAGATTTATTAAACAGTAAGTGTAAAGTAAATCATAAGTAGTGTGATGACAGTAATTATCTGCAGATTTATTAAACTGGTAGTAAGTGTAAAGTAAATCATAAGTAGTGCAATGACAGTAACTATCTGCAGATTTATTAAACTGTTAGTAAGTGTAAAGTAAATCATAAGTAGTGCAAAGACAGTAACTATCTGCAGATTTATTAAACTGTTAGTAAGTGTAAAGTAAATCATAAGTAGTGCAATGACAGTAATTATCTGCAGATTTATTAAACTGTTAGTAAGTGTAAAGTAAATCATAAGTAGTGTGATGACAGTAATTATCTGCAGATTTATTAAACTGGTAGTAAGTGTAAAGTAAATCATAGTGCAATTACAGTAATTATCTGCAGACTTATTAAACTGTTAGTAAGTGTAAAGTAAATCATAAGTAGTGTGATGACAGTAATTATCAGCAGACATATAAAACTGTTAGTAAGTGTAAAGTAAATCACAAGTAGTGCAATGCGATTTATTAAACTCTTAGTAAGTGTAAAGTAAATCATAGGTAGTGCAATGACAGTAATTATTTGCAGATTTATTAAACTGTTAGTAAGTGTAAAGTAAATCATAAGTAGTGCAATGACAGTAATTATCTGCAGATTTATTTAACAGTAAGTATAACGTAAATCATAAGTTGTGCAATGACAGTAATTATCTGCAGATTTAACAGTTAGTAAGTGTAAAGTAAATCATAAGTAGTGTGATGACAGTAATTATATGCAGATTTATTAAACTGTTAGTAAGTGTAAAGTAAATCATTAGTAGTGTGATGACAGTAATTATCTGCAGATTTATTAAACTGCTAGTAAGTGTAAAGTAAATCATAAGTATTGTGATGGAAGTAATTATCTGCAGATTTCTTAAACTGTTAGTAAGTGTAAAGTAAATCATAAGTAGTGAGATGACAGTAAATGTGATAGTGTTCAATCTCGCCGTTTGTTCTTACACCTGGTTCGAAGCCGATCCTCGGCTCCGTGTCGGCCGCTTGCAAGCTCTGCATCGAGAAGAAGCTCGAGACAACCTAATACCCACAATCCCCCTCTGCCTTTACCTCAGATCTAGTTTGCCGCTGCAGCGTTCGCATCACTGGGTCGAGCTCAAACAACTAAAGCTAAGATTAAGATTTTTTTCTTGTTATTTCAGCATAAATTTATTCTGTAAAGTTTGTGAGTGACTAAGTGTGTGTGTGTGGTACGGTTGAGGAATTCTCGGTTCCGTTAAGTTTAATTTTAAACTTATTAGAGTTTCCCTCGGGGCCTACCACCCCCTTCTGAAGTGACTACTGGATAGACATTTTTTCTTTAACTGGATTTGACAATTTCACCGGATTGGACTTACTAACCGGACTTGACTTCTCACCTTTTTTCCACATTAAGTTTAAGATGTCTGAGAAGGCAAAATCTGGATTCAAGCGTTGCCAATGTGGGCAAAAAATGTCAGTTACTGACAATCATAGTTCCTGCGTCTACTGTCTTGGCCCTCTCCATCTGCAAGAAGACTGCTCTATTTGTCATTCTTTCAGTGGGGGGGTCATGACAGATAGGCGCAGGAAACTCATGGATAGGGGTTTGTTAAAACCTTCTTTTCAAGAGGCTCTGGATGCTTCAGACCAGGCATCCAAATCCTCGAAGGAATCAAGACGCCGGAGCCCAAGTCATCGGCTCCGAGCTCTTCGGTTAAGGTTCGATCACCGGTTCCACAGACCTCGGGGCCGAGTGTTCAACTGTTGTCAGTGTCCGAGCCTCGAGTCTTGGAACCGGTGATGGAGCTCCCTCTCCCGACACTGTTGAGGTCGGCTCCGTCTTCGATTCCTTCGACCCGTTCTTCCAGGCCCCTCTCCGACACCGATGTTGACCGTGTGGTGCAGAAATTAATGGAGAATCCGGCCTTATCCAAACTCATCTCGGTTTCCTCCCAGTTGGTGTCGAGACTTGAAGGCCTTCCATTATCTCCATCTGTTCCTCCTCCGAGACCTGTCCAGTCTTTGGAGCCGGAAGAGGCTGATCTACTGATTGTGGAGCCCTCGGTGCCAGAACCGTCTTTTTCTCGGTCGGCTCCGTTCACCTTGACTCCGTCGGATCCGGTACCGGAGTCTCGGAGCCGAAGATCCATCCTTGGTTCCGGGACCGAGAGTCGGACCAATGTTTTGGTTCCGACTCTCCCTCTCGGGGCCTCGGCTCGGATCGACTCGGTTCCGTCCTTGGGGTCGATGCCTTCGGTGCCTGTCTCGGGGATTCTCCCCATTTCTTCGAACCGGAGATACCTCGACTCGGGACCCGGGGGCCTTCGATCTCATGAGGAAGGTGTTGTCTACCCAGACAACCACATCAGTAGAAGCAGCCTCTCCTCCCCATAAAGGACCGTTATCCTCCTCTGCACCAACGGCCACACCCAAGCGTCGAGCACCTGTGTCTCAGCCACCTCTGGAGGGTGCCCCCTCTTCCTCGGAGGCTTCTTCGGATGCTCCCCCCGAAGAAGTCCCTAGGAAAAGATTGTGTAAGAGGAGACACTTAGATTCTCCACAAGAATCATTGACATCGGACACTGACTTGGATGAGTCAGAAGGGTCCCCAAAGTCACCTTCAGAGGATGTCTCTTTCGCTGACATCTTGGAGATCCTAAAACAGAGAGGTGATTGGCAGTCCCTTCCCCCTTCTGAGGATGAGTCAGTCTTGCTGAAGGCATTTGGTGCTCGCTCTTCCTCCTCCTGGGTCACTCTGCCCTTCGATGAGTTAATGGAGCTGATTGCTCGAAGGACGTGGGAGACACCTGACACGGTGGAACCAGTCCCTAGAAAGCCTAATAAGTATATTACTGCACCCCAAAACAAGGCTTACCTCACAAAGGGAGTTCCAGTGGACGCTATGGTGGTGGCAGCGGCCACGAAAAAGGAGATGTCGGAATCTTCCTCATCTGTCCATCCGCCTAACAAAGATTCTAGGACTATGGACAGGTACGGGAAGCGCATTTTTAGTTCAGAGGCTTTTTCTATGCGATCCCTGAACTATTTGACCCACTTTACACGTCTACAGAGGGATCTAATCAAAGAGTTGGGAGATACTCTCCAGGGTACTACAGATACTGCTGTTTCAGAGAAAGTTACAGCACATCTCAATACCCTTACATCCATTGTTAACTCATCCATGAGGCTGATCTCATACGCAGCCGAAGGATCGAGTAGGGCAGCAGCTTCAGCGATTGCTCTTCGTAGACAATCCTGGATGCGCTTATGTTCATTTGCGGAAGCCTTCAAGTCTTCCTTTACTAACGCCCCATTTGATGGGGCCACTCTCTTTGGCCCCAAAGTAAAGGAGACCCTTACCTGGTGTGAACAGGAGGGAAAGACTCTGTCTGCTGTCGGAGTCCATTTTTCCACCCCATCCAGACCGTACCCCAAAGGGTAACGCGGTGGAAAAATGTGGTTTCGAAAACCCCAAGGATCTTTCCCAGGCAGGTAGGGTGATGCCCCCTCTAGAGGCAGAGGAGGGGGCAGAGGTGGAAGACGTCGCCCTGGTGGCAGAGGGGGTCTGCAAAACCAAGGTGACAGGGATACACCCCCTGGAAAACCTTTCCAGCACTCCTGAGAGGAGGCCCGACTGTCCTGCTCTGGAGGCAGTCGGGGGTTGCTTAGCTTTATACCCTCAGGCCTGGCAAAATCTTACTACAGACAACTGGGTAAAAAGCGTGGTTACCAGAGGTTACAGAATACCCTTTCTATCCACTCCCATTCCAAAGAGAAAACTCCCAGATGTGCCGCCCCATCTGCGAGACCCAGCAGCTATAGAAATTTCAAAGCTGCTAGAAAAAAGAGTCATCCAACCAGTCCCAGCGGACCAAATAGGATTCGGAACTTACTCAAGGTTCTTTTTAGTTCCAAAGAAGACAGGGGACTGGAGGCCGATTCTGGACCTAAGCAACCTCAACACCTTCGTCAAGAAAGAAAAGTTCTGAATGGTCACGCTTCAATCGATCCTTCCATTCTTACAGAAGGACGACTGGATGTGCTCAATAGATCTGAAGGACGCTTACTACCACATCAAAATGGCCAGGGCATCCAGAGATCATTTGCGCTTCCGGCTGGGAGCCAGTCACTATCAGTTTCGAGCCCTGCCCTTTGGTCTGACCTCAGCCCCCAGGGTCTTCACCAAATGTATGGCAGTGGTAGCGTCTCATCTGAGACGCCTAGGATTCCAGGTGTTTCCGTATCTGGACGACTGGCTCCTTTCTGCCACCATCCGGCGTCATCTGATACAGGCCAGGGATTACACTCTACAACTTTGTGTTCACCTCGGAATTTCCGTAAATTTCGAAAAATCTTTACTACAGCCATCACAGCATATCTTATTCATAGGAGCGGAATTAGATACGCATCATTTAATTCTAAGGCTCCCTCCAGAAAGGATAGCCTCACTACAAAGTCAAATATCTCTCCTTCTGTCATCCAGGAAATCCCCAGCAAAACTGGTTCTGAAGGTTTTGGGTCTCATGGCAGCTTCTCTCATTGCGATACCATTGGGAAGACTGCACATGAGAGTTCTACAATGGCTACTGTTTGCACAATGGTCGTTCCAACAGCTACCTCTGACACACGAAATTCTGATTACAAACACATGCAAATCACATTTAGCCTGGTGGCTTCAGGCTTGCAAACTTTCCAGCGGAAGACCATTTGTGCTACCCACGCCGACAGCTACGGTGACCACGGACGCTTCCCTGATAGGGTGGGGGGCATCTTTCAGGGACAGACAGTCCAAGGCGAATGGACCAATTTAGAGGACAATCTGCACATCAATGTTCTAGAGTTGAGGGCAGTGTTTCTAGCGTTGCAACACTTTGCTCCCCTTCTTCCTCTAGGGACTATTGCAGTTCAGACAGACAACATGTCTGTAGTCTGGTACATAAACAAGCAAGGGGGAACCAGGTCTTATCAGCTATGCAGAGAGGCCATGAGAATTTGGCAATGGGCGGAGTCCACGGGTCGCTTTCTGATCGCAACGCACATCCCGGGGTCATCCAACGTCATAGCCGACAGGCTGAGCAGAGCAATCCTGTTGCCTCACGAGTGGTCCCTCAAACAGTCAGTTGCGAAGAAGATTTTTCGCAAGTGGGGCCAGCCTTCCTGCGATCTTTTTGTGTCTCCAATGAACGCCAAATGCAAGAGCTACTTTGCCCTATTACCCCCTCCAGGGGAAGTCCCCAGGGACGCGCTGGTGCACGATTGGCCCCCGGGTCTCCTGTACGCTTTTCCTCCCTTTCCCCTGATTGCAAAGTTTCTGCAGAAAGCCAACAACCTACAAAGGACTATAATCCTCATTGCCCCATTCTGGCCTCGTCAAATTTGGTTCCCCTTTCTTTTGCAACACCGCATTCGGGGACCTTGGATCCTGGACCCAGAGCCAGATCTACTGACTCACTGTCAGGGTTCCTCACCCCTCACTCGAATCACTCCATCTAGCAGCTTGGCTGCTCCGCCTTTTAGCCAGGTCTGATTCCCTTACACCGGCAGTTCAGAATATACTAGTGGCTTCTCATAAAGCTTCTACTACAAAGACCTACACTAGTAAATGGAAACGTTTTGTCTTCTGGGCAAACTCACATCATTTGGACCCTGTCATAGCTCCGTTAAACAAGATCTTGGAGTTTTTAACAGAATTGTTCCATCAAGGAGCTTCTCCTGCCACTTTAAGAGTGCAATTGGCTGCCATTTCCAACTTTCATGTGGAAGAATGTGGGGCACCTATTATGGTTCACAGACTTTGTAAGGCCTTTTTAAAAGGATCTTTCCATATTATACCACCAGTTAGAACTCCTACATCACCTTGGAATCTGAACCTTTTATTATCCAAATTGATGTTGCCCCCTTTTGAACCAGCCTCCTCTTGTCCATTGAAGTATTTATCGTGGAAGACTCTCTTCTTGGTAGCCATTACATCCGCTAGGCGAGTGTCTGAGCTTTAGGCTCTTTCTATTAAACACCCTTATTTGATCTTTCACTCTGACAGAGTATCTCTTCGCACTAATCCATCCTTTCTCCCCAAAGTTTGCTCTATCAATAACATTAATCAGTCCATTGAATTACCTACCTTTTTCAAGAATCACTCTAATAAGTTAGAGTATATGTTACACAAATTGGATGTCCATAGACAACTCAGGTTTTATTTGGATAGAACAAAGGATCACAGGAAATCTGATCAACTTTTTGTAGCCTTTGTTGACAGCAGGAAAGGTGTAGCGGTTACTAAATGAACTCTTTCCAAATGGCTAACTGATTGTATTATATACGTTTATGATTCTTCAAATCAAACTTTATCTTTCAAACCTAAAGGGCATTCTACAAGATCAGTGTCTACATCCCTGGCTCATGCAGCTCGCCTACCATTAGACACGATTTGTGCAGCTGCTACTTGGGCTAAACCACATACATTTATCTCTCATTACAAAGTGGACAGGGTTTCTAGGGACAGGGCAACCTTTGGTTCCACTGTGCTCAAGAACGTTCTCCCGTGAGTTCCTCAGGAACATGGAGCTAGGGACGCTACCCAGGTGTAAGAACAAACAGCGAGATTGAACACTATCACATATAGAAGTTATGTCCTTACCATAACGTTCCATGTGGAGTGTTCATCTCGCCTTTGTTCTTACATTCCCACCCTCCCACCCTCAGGAAGAACGTTCAATTTGGTGCCTGGTCTGGAGTATTCTGCTTCTGCATTTGCAGTGGTTGTATATGTATGATGTACATGTGTATATATATATATATATATATATATATATATATATATATATATATATATATATATAGATGATTTCTTGCTTTATGTAATTTTTGGCATGAGTGTGTTCTCTCTCTGACTGCTGGTTTGCTTGCAAACTAGATCTGAGGTAAAGGCAGAGGGGGATTGTGGGTATTAGGTTGTCTCGAGCTTCTTCTCGATGCAGAGCTTGCAAGCGGCCGACATGGAGCCGAGGATCGGCTCCGAACCAGATGTAAGAACAAAGGCGAGATGAACACTCCACATGGAACGTTATGGTAAGGACATAACTTCTATTTATCTGCAGTTTTATTAAACTGTTACAAAGTGTAAAGTAAATCATAAGTAGTGTGATGACATTAATTATTTGCAGATTTATTAAACTGCTAGTAAGTGTAAAGTAAATCATAAGTAGTGCAATGACAATAATTATCTGCAGATTTATTAAACAGTTAGTAATTATAAAGTAAATCATAACTAGTGTGATGACAGTAACTATGTGCCGATTTATTAAAGAGTAAGTATAAAGTAAATCAAAAGTAGTGCAATGACAGTAATTATCTGCAGATTTATTTAACAGTTAGTAAGAATAAAGTAAATCATATGTAGTGCAATGACAGTAATTATCTGCAGATTTATTTAACAGTAAGTATAAAGTAAATCATAAGTAGGTCAATGGCAGTAATTATCTGCAGATTTATTAAACAGTTAGTAAGTGTAAAGTAAATCATAAGTAGAATGATGACAGTAATTATTTCCAGATTTATTAAACAGTTAGTAAGTTTAAAATAAATCATAAGTAGTGCATTGACAGTAATTGTCTGCAGAATTATTAAGCAGTTTGTAAGTGTAAAGTAAATCACATGTAGTGTAATGACAGTAATTATCTGCAGATTTATTAAACTGTTAGTAAGTGTAAAGTAAATCATAAGTAGTGTGATGTCAGTAATTATCTGCAGATTTATTAAACTGTTAGTAAGTGTAAAGTAAATCATAAGTAGTGCATTGATAGTAATTATCTGCAGATTTATTAAACAGTTAGTAAGTGTAAAATAAATCATAAGTAGTGCATTGACAGTAATTGTCTGCAGAATTATTAAGCAGTTTGTAAGTGTAAAGTAAATCACATGTAGTGTAATGACAGTAATTATCTGCAGATTTATTAAACTGTTAGTAAGTGTAAAGTAAATCATAAGTAGTGTGATGTCAGTAATTATCTGCAGATTTATTAAACTGTTAGTAAGTGTAAAGTAAATCATAAGTAGTGCATTGATAGTAATTATCTGCAGATTTATTAAACAGTTAGTAAGTGTAAAGTAATTCATAAGTAGTGTTGTTGTATCTATTGGCATTTCTTGGTTCGGGGTCGCCACAGCCAAACTCCTAATGATTGGCAGTAGATTTTTTATGCCGAGTTGCCAGCTCTGACGCAAAAACTTCAATGAAGGTACGCCCATTCATGCATGTCTCCACACAGAAGATGCTTTAGCTGAGAAACAAACATTCCTGTAAGGCAACAACGCTACCGCAGCTCCCCCAGTGCAGTAGTGTGATGACAGTAATTATCTGCAGATTTATTAAACTGTTAGTGTAAAGTAAATCATAAGTAGTGTGATGACAGTAATTATCTGCTGATTTATTAAACTGTTAGTAAGTGTAAAGTAAATCATAAGTAGTGCAATGACAGTAATTATCTGCAGATTTATGAAACTGTTAGTAAGTGTAAAGTAAATCATAGGTAGTGCAATGACAGTAATTATCTGCAGATTTATTAAACTGTTAGTAAGTGTAAAGTAAATCATAAGTAGTGCAATGACAGTAATTATCTGCAGATTTATTAAACTGTAAGTGTAAAGTAAATCACAAGTAGTGCAATGACAGTAATTATCTGCAGATTTATTTAACAGTGAGTAAGTATAAAGTAAATCATAAGTAGTGCAATGACAGTAATTATCTGCAGATTTATTTAACAGTTAGTAAGTGTAAAGTAAATCATAAGTAGTGTGATGACAGTAATTATCTGCAGATTTATTAAACTGTTAGTAAGTGTAAAGTAAATCATAAGTAGTGTGATGACAGTAATTATCTGCAGTTTTATTAAACTGTTACAAAGTGTAAAGTAAATCATAAGTAGTGCGATGACATTAATTATCTGCAGATTTATTAAACTGCTAGTAAGTTTAAAGTAAATCATAAGTAGTGCAATGACAGCAATTATCTGCAGATTTATGAAACTGTTAGTAAGTGTAAAGTAAATCATAGCTAGTGCAATGACAGTAATTGTCTGCAGATTTATTAAACTGTTATTAAGTGCAAAGTAAATCATAAGTAGTGCAATGACAGTAATTATCTGCAGATTTATTAAACTGTAAGTGTAAAGTAAATTACAAGTAGTGCAATGACATTAATTATCTGCAGATTTATTTAACAGTGAGTAAGTATAAAGTTAATCATAAGTAGTGCAATGACAGTAATTATCTGCAGATTTATTTAACAGTTAGTAAGTGTAAAGTAAATCATAAGTAGTGTGATGACAGTAATTATCTGCAGATTTATTAAACTGTTAGTAAGTGTAAAGTAAATCATAAGTAGTGTGATGACAGTAATTATCTACAGATTTATTAAACTGTTAGTAAGTGTAAAGTAAATCATAAGTAGTGCAATGACAATAATTATCTGCAGATTTATTAAACAGTTAGTAAGTATAAAGTAAATCATAAGTAGTGTGATGACAGTAATTATCTGCAGATTTATTAAACAGTAAGTATAAAGTAAATCAAAAGTAGAGCAATGACAGTAATTATCTGCAGATTTATTTAACAGTTAGTAAGTATAAAGTAAATCATATGTAGTGCAATGACAGTAATTATCTACAGATGTATTTAGCAGTAAGTATAAAGTAAATCAAAAGTAGTGCATTGATAGTAATTATCTGCAGATTTATTAAACAGTTAGTACGTGTAACATAATTCATAAGTAGTGTTGTTGCTGTATCTTTCGGCATTTCTCGGTTCGGGGTCGCTGCAGCAGAACTCCGGTCTGCTAATGATTGGTAGTAGATTTTTTATGCCGAGTTGCCAGCTCTGACGCAAAAACTTCAATGAAGGTACGCCCATTCGTGCATGTCTCCACACAGAAGATGCTTTAGCTGAGAAACGAACAGGACAGTGTCTTCCTGTGAGGCGACAACGCTACCGCAGCTCCAGCACCGCAGTAGTGTGATGACAGTAATTATCTGCAAATGTATTAAACTGTTAGTGTAAAGTAATTCATAAATAGTGTGATGGCAGTAATTATCTGCAGACTTATTAAACAGTTAGTAAGTGTAAAGTAAATTATAAGTATTTTGGAGACAATAATTATATGCAGATTTATTAAACTGTTAGTAAGTGTAAAGTAAATCATAAGTAGTGCAATGACAGTAATTATCTGCCGATTTATTAAACAGTTAGTAAGTATAAAGTAAATCATAAGTAGTGCAGTGACAGTAATTATCTGCAGATTTATTAAACTGTTAGTAAGTGTAAAGTAAATCATAAGTAGTGTGATGACAGTAATTATCTGCAGATTTATTAAACTGCTAGTAAGTGTAAAGTAAATCATATGTAGTGCAATGACAGTAATTATCTGCAGATTTATTAAACTGTTAGTAAGTGTAAAGTAAATCATAAGTAGTGTGATGACAGTAATTATCTGCAGATTTATTAAACTTTTAGTAAGTGTAAAGTAAATCATAAGTAGTGCAATGACAGTAACTATCTGCAGATTTATTAAACTGTTAGTAAGTGTAAAGTAAATCATAAGTAGTGCAAAGACAGTAACTATCTGCAGATTTATTAAACTGTTAGTAAGTGTAAAGTAAATCATATGTAGTGCAATGCCAGTAATTATCTGCAGATTTATTAAACTGTTAGTAAGTGTAAAGTAAATCATAAGTAGTGTAATGACAGTAATTATCTGCAGATTTATTAAACTGGTAGTAAGTGTAAAGTAAATCATAGGTAGTGCAATTACAGTAATTATCTGCAGACTTATTAAACTGTTAGTAAGTGTAAAGTAAATCATAAGTAGTGCAATGACAGTAATTATCTGCAGATTTATTAAACTCTTAGTAAGTGTAAAGTAAATCATAGGTAGTGCAATGACAGTAATTATCTGCAGATTTATTAAACTGTTAGTAAGTGTAAAGTAAATCATAAGTAGTGCAATGACAGTAATTATCTGCAGATTTATTTAACAGTAAGTATAACGTAAATCATAAGTAGTGCAATGACAGTAATTATCTGCAGATTTATTTAACAGTTAGTAAGTGTAAAGTAAATCATAAGTAGTGTGATGACAGTAATTATCTGCAGATTTATTAAACTGTTAGTAAGTGTAAAGTAAATCATAAGTAGTGTGATGACAGTAATTATCTGCAGATTTATTAAACTGCTAGTAAGTGTAAAGTAAATCATAAGTATTGTGATGGAAGTAATTATCTGCAGATTTCTTAAACTGTTAGTAAGTGTAAAGTAAATCATAAGCAGTGTGATGACAGTAATTATCTGCAGATTTATTAAACTGTTACAAAGTGTAAAGTAAATCATAAGTAGTGTGGTGACATTGATTATTTGCAGATTTATTAAACTGCTAGTAAGTTTAAAGTAAATCATAAGTATTGTGATGGAAGTAATTATCTGCAGATTTCTTAAACTGTTAGTAAGTGTAAAGTAAATCATAAGTAGTGTGATGACAGTAATTATCTGCAGATTTATTAAACTGTTAGTAAGTGTAAAGTAAATCATATGTAGTGCAATGACAATAATTATTTGCAGATTTATTAAACAGTTAGTAATTATAAAGTAAATCATAACTAGTGTGATGACAGTAACTATGTGCCGATTTATTAAACAGTAAGTATAAAGTAAATCAAAAGTAGTGCAATGACAGTAATTATCTGCAGATTTATTTAACAGTTAGTAAGAATAAAGTAAATCATATGTAGTGCAATGACAGTAATTATCTGCAGATTTATTTAACAGTAAGTATAAAGTAAATCATAAGTAGGTCAATGGCACTAATTACTGCAGATTTATTAAACAGTTAGTAAGTGTAAAGTAAATCATAAGTAGTGTGATGACAGTAATTATCTGCAGATTTATTAAACTGTTAGTAAGTGTAAAGTAAATCATAAGTAGTGCAATGACAGTAATTATCTGAAGATTTATTAAACTATTAGTAAGTGTAAAGTAAACCATAAGTAGAATGATGACAGTAATTATTTCCAGATTTATTAAACAGTTAGTAAGTGTAAAATAAATCATAAGTAGTGCATTGACAGTAATTGTCTGCAGAATTATTAAGCAGTTTGTAAGTGTAAAGTAAATCACATGTAGTGTAATGACAGTAATTATCTGCAGATTTATTAAACTGTTAGTAAGTGTAAAGTAAATCATAAGTAGTGCATTGATAGTAATTATCTGCAGATTTATTAAACAGTTAGTAAGTGTAAAGTAATTCATAAGTAGTGTTGTTGTATCTATTGGCATTTCTTGGTTCGGGGTCGCCACAGCCAAACTCCTAATGATTGGCAGCAGATTTTTTATGCCGAGTTGCTAGCTCTGACGCAAAACCTTCAATGAAGGTACATCCATTCATGCATGTCTCCACAGAGAAGATGCTTTAGCTGAGAAACAAACATTCCTGTAAGGCAACAATGCTACCGCAGCTCCCCCAGTGCAGTAGTGTGATGACAGTAATTATATGCAGATTTATTAAACTGTTAGTGTAAAGTAAATCATAAGTAGTGTGATGACAGTAATTATCTGCAGATTTATTAAACTGTTAGCTAGTGTAAAGTAAATCATAAGTAGTGTGATGACAGTAATTATCTGCAGATTTATTAAACTGGTAGTAAGTGTAAAGTAAATCATAAGTAGTGCAATGACAGTAACTATCTGCAGATTTATTAAACTGTTAGTAAGTGTAAAGTAAATCATAAGTAGTGCAATGACAGTAACTATCTGCAGATTTATTAAACTGTTAGTAAATGTAAAGTAAATCATATGTAGTGCAATGCCAGTAATTATCTGCAGATTTATTAAACTGTTAGTAAGTGTAAAGTAAATCATAAGTAGTGTAATGACAGTAATTATCTGCAGATTTATTAAACTAGTAATAAGTGTAAAGTAAATCATAGGTAGTGAAATTACAGTAATTATCTGCAGACTTATTAAACTGTTAGTAAGTGTAAAGTAAATCATAAGTAGTGTGATGACAGTAATTATCTGCAGATTTATTAAACTGTTAGCAAGTGTAAAGTAAATCATAAGTAGTGTGATGACAGTAATTATCTGCAGATTTATTAAACTGTTAGTAAGTGTAAAGTAAATCACAAGTAGTGCAATGACAGTAATTATCTGCAGATTTATTAAACTCTTAGTAAGTGTAAAGTAAATCATAGGTAGTGCAATGACAGTAATTATCTGCAGATTTATTAAACTGTTAGTAAGTGTAAAGTAAATCATAAGTAGTGCAATGACAGTAATTATCTGCAGATTTATTTAACAGTAAGTATAAAGTAAATCATAAGTAGTGCAATGACAGTAATTATCTGCAGATTTATTTAACAGTTAGTAAGTGTAAAGTAAATCATAAGTAGTGTGATGACAGTAATTATCTGCAGATTTATTAAACTGTTAGTAAGTGTAAAGTAAATCATAAGTAGTGTGATGACAGTAATTATCTACAGATTTATTAAACTGCTAGTAAGTGTAAAGTAAATCATAAGTAGTGTGATGGGAGTAATTATCTGCAGATTTCTTAAACTGTTAGTACGTGTAAAGTAAATCATAAGTAGTGTGATGACAGTAATTATCTGCAGTTTTATTAAACTGTTACAAAGTGTAAAGTAAATCATAAGTAGTGTGATGACATTAATTATCTGCAGATTTATTAAACTGCTAGTAAGTTTAAAGTAAATCATAAGTAGTGCAATGACAGCAATTATCTGCAGATTTATTAAACTGTTAGTAAGTGTAAAGTAAATCATAAGTAGTGCAATGACAATAATTTAAT
>NC_056741.1:45221452-45261044 GCF_019279795.1 Protopterus annectens
AAAAGAAAAAATTAAAAACTGTCATTGCACTACTTATGATTTACTTTACACTTACTAACAGTTTAATAAATCTGCATATAATTATTGTCATCACAATACTTATAATTTACTTTACACTTACTAACTGTTTAATAAATCTGCAGATAGGTACTGTAATTGCAGTACTATGATTTACTTTACACTTACTAACTGTTTAATAAATCTGCAGATAATTACTGCCATCGCACTACTTATGATTTACTTTACACTAACAGTTTAATAAATCTGCAGATAATTACTGTCATCACACTACTGCGGTGGTGCAGCTGTGGTAGTGTTGTCACCTCACAGTAAGACATTGACCTGTTCGATTCTCAGCTAAAGCGTCTTCTGTGTAGAGAAATGCATGAATGGGCGTACCTTCGTTGAAGTTTGTGCATCAGAGCTGGCAACTCAGCACGTAAAAATCGACTGCCAATCATTAGTGGACCGGAGTTCCGCTGTGGCGACCCCTAACCTGAAAATGCTGAAAGATACAACAACAACATTACTTATGATTTACTTTACACTTACTAACAGTTTAAAAAACTGCAGATAATTACTGTCATTACACTGCGTACGATTTACTTCACACTTACTAACAGTTTAATAAATCTGCAGATAATTACAGTCACTGCACTACTTATGATTTACTTTACACTTACTAACAATTTAATAAATCTGCAGATAATTAATTACTGTCACTGCACTACTTATGATTTACTTTACACTTACTAACTGTTTAATAAATCTGCAGATAATTACTGTCATTGCACTACTTTTGATTTACTTTACACTAATAAATTTGCAGGGAATTACTGTCATTGTACTACTTATGATTTACTTTACACTTACTAACAATTTAATAAATCTGCAGATAATTACTGTCATCACACTACTTATGATTTACTTTATACTTAGTAACTGTTCAATAAATCTTCAGATAATTACTGTCATTGCACTAATTATGATTTACTTTACACTTACTAACAGTTTAATAAATCTGCAGATAATTACTGTCATTACAGTACTTATGATTTACTTTACACTTACAGTTTAATCAATCTACAGATAATTACTGTCGTCACACTACTTATGATTTACTTTACACTTACTAACAGTTTAATAAATCTGCAGATAATTACTGTCATCACACTACTTATGATTTACTTTACACTTACTAACTGTTTAATAAATCTGCAGATAATTACTGTCATTGCACTACTTATGATTTACTTTATACTTACTAACTGTTTAATAAATCTGCAGATAATTACTGTGATTGCACTACTTATGATGTACTTTGCACTTACTAACAGTTTAATAAATCTGCAGATAATTAGTGTCATCACACTACTTATGATTTACTTTACACTTACTAACAGTTTAATAAATCTGCAGATAATGACTGTCAATGCTCTACTTATGATTTACTTTACACATACTAAATGTTTAATAAATCTGCAGATAATTACTGTCATTGCACTACTTGTGATTTACTTTACACTTACAGTTTAATAAATCTGCAGATAATTACTGTCATTGCACTACTTATTATTTACTTTACACTTACTAACAGTTTAATAAATCTGCAGATAATTACTGTCATTGCACTACTTATGATTTACTTTATACTTACTAACTGTTTAATAAATCTGCAGATAATTACTGCCTCCACGCTACTTATGATTTACTTTACACTTACTAATAGTTTAAAAATCTGCAGATAATTACTGTCATCACACTACATATGATTTACTTTATACTTACTAACTGTTTAATAAATCTGCAGATAATTATTGTCATTGCACAACTTATGATTTACTTTACACTTACTAACAGTTTAATAAATCTGCAGATAATTACTGTGATCGCACTACTTATGATTTACTTTAAAGTTACTAGCAGTTTTATAAATCTGCAGATAATTAATGTCATCACACTAGTTATGATTTACTTTACACTTACTAACAGTCTAATAAAACTGCAGATAATTACTGCCTTCACACTACTTATGATTTACTTTACACCTACTAACAGTTTAATAAATCTGCAGATAATTACTGCCTTCACACTACTTATGATTTACTTTACACCTACTAACAGTTTAATAAATCTGCAGATAATTACTGTCATTGCACTACTTATGATTTACTTTACACTTACTAACTGTTTAATAAATCTGCAGATAATGACTGTCAATGCTCAACTTATGATTTACTTTACACTTACTAAATGTTTAATAAATCTGCAGATAATTACTGCCATTGCACTTCTTATGATTGACTTTACAGTTACAGTTTAATAAATCTGCAGATAATTACTGTCATTGCACTACCTATGATTTACTTTACACTTACTACCAGTTTAATAAATCTACAGATAATTACTGTCATCACACTACTTATGATTTAATTTACACTTACTAACAGTTTAACAAATCTGCAGGTAATTACTGTCATCACACTACTTATGATTTACTTTACACTTACTAACAATTTTATAAGTTGCAGATAATTACTGTCATTGCACTACATGTGATTTACTTTAAAGTTACAAACTGCTTAATAATTCTGCAGATAATTACTGTCATCACACTACTTATGATTTACTTTACACTTACTAATAGTTTAATAAATCTGCAGATAATTACTGTCATTGCACTACTTATGATTTACTTTACACTTACTAACAGTTTAATAAATCTGCAGATAATTACTGTCAATTCACTACTTATGATTTTACTTTACACTTACTAACTGTTTAATAATTCTGCAGATAATTAATGTCATTGCACTAATTATTTACTTTACACTAATATATTTACAGATAATTAGTGTCATTGCACTACTTATGATTTACTTTACACTTACTAACTGTTTAATAAATCTGTAGATAATTATTGTCATCACACTACTTATGATTTACTTTACACTTACTAACAGTTTAAAAAATCTGCAGATAATTACTGTCATCACACTACTTATGATTTAATTTACACTAACAGTTTAATAAATCTGCAGATAATTACTGTCATCACACTACTGTGGTGGTGGAGCTGCAGTAGCGTTGTCGCCTCACAGTAAGACATTGTCCTGTTCGTTTCTCAGCTAAAGCATCTTCTGTGTGGAGACATGCATGAATGATCGTACCTTCACTGAAGTTTGTGCGTCAGAGCTGGCAACTCGGCATGTAAAAATCTACTGCCAATCATTAGCAGCTCTGCTGCGGTGACCCCGAACCGAGAAATGCCAAAAGATACAACAACAACACTACTTATGATTTACTTTACACTTACTGTTTAATAAATCTGCAGATAATTACTATCAATGCACTACTTATGATTTACTTTACACTTACTAACAGTTTAATAAATCTGCAGATAATTACTGTCATTACACTACATGTGATTTACTTTACACTTACAAACTGCTTAATAATTCTGCAGACAATTACTGTCAATGCACTACTTATGATTTACTTTACACTTACTAACAATTTTATAAATTGCAGATAATTACTGTCATCATGCTTCTTATGATTTACTTTACACTTACTAATAGTTTAATAAATCTGCAGATAATTACTGTCATCACACTACTTATGATTTACTTTACACTTACTAATAGTTTAATAAATCTGCAGATAATTACTGTCATTGCACTACTTATGATTTACTTGACACTTACGATTTACTTTACATTTACTAACAGATTAATAAATCTGCAGATAATTACTGTCATTGCACTACTTATGACTTACTTTACACTTACTAACTGTTTAATAATTCTGCAGATAATTAATGTCATTGCACTACTTATTATTCAATTTACACTAATACATTTGCAGATAATTACTGTCATTGCACTACGTATGATTTACTTTACACTTACTAGCAGTTTAATAAATCTGCAGATAATTACTGTCATCACACTACTTATGATTTACTTTACACTTACTAACAGTTTAATAAATCTGCAGATAATTACTGTCATCACACTACTTATAATTTACTTTACACTTACTAACAGTTTAATAAATCTGCAGATAATTACTGTCATCACACTACTTATGATTTACTTTACACTTACTAACTGTTTAATAAATCTGCAGATAATTACTGTCATTGACCTACTTATGATTTACTTTATACTTACTGTTAAATAAATCTGCAGATAATTACTGTCATTGCACTACATATGATTTACTTTATACTTACTAACTGTTAAATAAATCTGCAGATAATTACTGTCATTGCACTACTTTTGATTTACTTTATACTTACTGTTTAATAAATCTGCAGATAATTACTGTCATCACACTACTTATGATTTACTTTACACTTACTGTTTAATAAATCTGCAGATAATTACTGTCATTGCACTACTTATGATTTACTTTATACTTACTAACTGTTTAATAAATCTACAGATAATTATTGTTATTGCACTACTTATTATTTACTTTATACTTACTAACTGTTAAATAAATCTGCAGGTAATTACTGTCATTGCACTACTTATGATTTACTTTATACTTACTGTTAAATAAATCTGCAGATAATTACTGTCATTGCACTACTTATTATTTATTTTATACTTACTAACTGTTTAATAAATCTGCAGATAATTATTGTCATTGCACTACGTATGATTTACTTTACAATTATTAACAGTTTAATAAACGTGCAGATAATTACTGTCATTGCACTACTTATGATTTACTTTATACTTCTGTTTACTAAATCTGCAGATAATTACTGTCATCACATTACTTGCGATTTACTTTAGAATTACTAGCAGTTTAATAAATCTGCAGATAATTAATTGCATCACACTACTTATGATTTACTTTACAATTTCTAACAGTTTAATAAAACTGCAGATAATTACTGTCATCACACTACTTATGATTTACTTTACACTTACTAACAGTTTAATAAATCTGCAGATAATTACTGTCATTGCACTACTTATGATTTACTTTACACTTACTAACAGTTTAATAAATCTGCAGATAATTACTGTCATTGCACTACTTATTATTTACTTTAGACTTACTAGCAGTTTAATAAATCTGCAGATAATTAATGTCATCACACTACTTATGATTTACTTTACACTTTGTAACAGTTTAATAAAACTGCAGATAATTACTGTCATCACACTACTTATGATTTACTTTACACTTACTAACAGTTTAACAAATCTGCTGGTAATTACTGTCATCACACTACTTATGATTTACTTTACACTTACTAACAATTTTATAAGTTGCAGATAATTACTGTCATTACACTACATGTGATTTACTTTACAGTTACAAACTGCTTAATAATTCTGCAGATAATTACTGTCAATGCACTACTTATGATTTACTTTGCACTTACTAACAGTTTAATAAATCTGCAGATAATTACTGTCATTGCACTACTTATGATTGACTTTACACTTACTAACAGTTTAATAAATCTGCAAATAATTACTGTCAATTCACTACTTATGATTTTACTTTACACTTACTAACAGTTTAATAAATCTGCAGATAATTACTGTCATCACACTACTTATGATTTACTTTGCACTTACTAACAGTTTAATAAATCTGCAGATAATTACTGTCATCACACTACTTATGATTTACTTTACACTTACTAACAGTTTAACAAATCTGCTGGTAATTACTGTCATCACACTACTTATGATTTACTTTACACTTACTAACAATTTTATAAGTTGCAGATAATTACTGTCATTACACTACATGTGATTTACTTTACAGTTACAAACTGCTTAATAATTCTGCAGATAATTACTGTCAATGCACTACTTATGATTTACTTTGCACTTACTAACAGTTTAATAAATCTGCAGATAATGACTGTCAATGCTCTACTTATGATTTTCTTCACACTTACTAAATGTTTAATAAATCTACAGATAATTACTGCCATTGCACTTCTTGTGATTGACTTTACAGTTACAGTTTAATAAATCTGCAGATAATTACTGTCATTGCACTACTTATGATTTACTTTACACTTACTAACAATTTTATAAGTTGCAGATAATTCCTGTCATCATGCTTCTTATGATTTACTTTACACTTACTAACAGTTTAATAAATGTGTACATAATTATAGTCATCACACTACTTATGATTTACTTTACACTTACTAACAGTTTAAAAAATCTGCAGATAATTACTGTCATCACACTACTTATGATTTAATTTACACTAACAGTTTAATAAATCTGCAGATAATTACTGTCATCACACTACTGCGGTGGTGGAGCTGCAGTAGCATTGTCGCCTCACAGTAAGACATTGTCCTGTTCATTTCTCAGCTAAAGCATCTTCTGTGTGGAGACATGCATGAATGGGCGTACCTTCATTGAAGTTTGTGCATCAGAGCTGGCAACTCGGCATGTAAAAATCTACTGCCAATCATTAGCAGCTCTGCTGCGGCGACCCCGAACCGAGAAATGCCAAAAGATACAACAACAACACTACTTATGATTTACTTTACACTTACTGTTTAATAAATCTGCAGATAATTACTATCAATGCACTACTTATGATTTACTTTACACTTACTAACAGTTTAATAAATCTGCAGATAATTACTGTCATTACACTACATGTGATTTACTTTACACTTACAAACTGCTTAATAATTCTGCAGATAATTACTGTCAATGCACTACTTATGATTTACTTTACACTTACTAACAGTTTAATAAATCTGCAGATAATTACTGTCATCACACTACTTATGATTTACTTTACACTTACTAATAGTTTAATAAATCTGCAGATAATTACTGTCATTGCACTACTTATGATTTACTTGACACTTATGATTTACTTTACATTTACTAACAGTTTAATAAATCTGCAGATAATTACTGTCAGCACACTTCTTATGATTTACTTTACACTTACTAACAGTTTAATAAATCTGCAGATAATTACTGTCATTGCACTACTTATGACTTACTTTACACTTACTAACTGTTTAATAATTCTGCAGATAATTAATGTCATTGCACTACTTATTCACTTTACACTAATACATTTGCAGATAATTAGTGTCATTGCACTACTTATGATTTACTTTACACTTACTAACAATTTAATACATCTGCAAATAATTACTGTCATCACACTACTTATGATTTACTTTATACTTACTAACTGTTTAATAAATCTGCAAATAATTACTGTCATTGCAATAATTATGATTTACTTTACACTTACTAACAGTTTAATAAATCTGCAGATAATTACTGTCATCACACTACTTATGATTTACTTTACACTTACTACCAGTTTAATAAATCTGCAGATAATTACTGTCATCACACTACTTATGATTTACTTTACACTTACTAACAGTTTAACAAATCTGTCATCACACTACTTATGATTTACTTTACACTTACTAACAGTTTAACAAATCTGCTGGTAATTACTGTCATCACACTACTTATGATTTACTTTACACTTACTAACAATTTTATAAGTTACAGATAATTACTGTCATTACACTACATGTGATTTACTTTACAATTACATACTGCTTAATTCTGCAGATAATTACTGTCAATGCACTACTTATGATTTACTTTGCACTTACTAATAGTTTAATAAATCTGCAGATAATTACTGCCATTGCACTTCTTGTGATTGACTTTACAGTTGCAGTTTAATAAATCTGCAGATAATTACTGTCATTGCACTACTTATGATTTACTTTACACTTACTAACAGTTTAATAAATCTGCAGATAATTACTGTCATTGCACTACCTATGATTTACTTTACACTTACTAACAGTTTAATAAATCTGCAGATAATTACTGTCATTGCACTACTTGTGATTTACTTTACACTTACTAACAGTTTTATATGTCTGCTGATAATTACTGTCATCACACTACTTATGATTTACTTTACACTTACTAACAGTTTAACAAATCTGCAGGTAATTACTGTCATCACACTACTTATGATTTACTTTACACTTACTAACAATTTTATAAGTTGCAGATAATTACTGTCATCATGCTTCTTATGATTTACTTTACACTTACTAACAGTTTAATAAATCTGTAGATAATTATTGTCATCACACTACTTATGATTTACTTTACACTTACTAACAGTTTAAAAAATCTGCAGATAATTACTGTCATCACACTACTTATGATTTACTTTACACTTACTAACTGTTTAATAAATCTGCAGATAATTACTGTCATTGACCTACTTATGATTTACTTTATACTTACTGTTAAATAAATCTGCAGATAATTACTGTCATTGCACTACATATGATTTTCTTTATACTTACTAACTGTTAAATAAATCTGCAGATAATTACTGTCATTGCACTACTTTTGATTTACTTTATACTTACTGTTTAATAAATCTGCAGATAATTACTGTCATCACACTACTTATGATTTACTTTACACTTACTAACAGTTTAATAAATCTGCAGATAATTACTGTCATCACACTACTTATGATTTACTTTACACTTACTGTTTAATAAATCTGCAGATAATTACTGTCATTGCACTACTTATGATTTACTTTATACTTACTAACTGTTTAATAAATCTGCAGATAATTACTGTTATTGCACTACTTATGATTTACTTTATACTTACTAACTGTTAAATAAATCTGCAGGTAATTACTGTCATTGCACTACTTATGATTTACTTTATACTTACTAACAGTTTAATAAATCTGCAGATAATTACTGTCATTGCACTACTTGTGATTTACTTTACACTTACTAACAGTTTTACATGTCTGCTGATAATTACTGTCATCACACTACTTATGATTTACTTTACACTTACTAACAGTTTAACAAATCTGCAGGTAATTACTGTCATCACACTACTTATGATTTACTTTACACTTACTAACAATTTTAAAAGTTGCAGTTAATTACTGTCATCATGCTACTTATGATTTACTTTACACTTACTAACAGTATATTAAATCTGTAGATAATTATTGTCATCACACTACTTATGATTTACTTTACACTTACTAACAGTTTAAAAAATCTGCAGATAATTACTGTCATCACACTACTTATGATTTAATTTACACTAACAGTTTAATAAATCTGCACATAATTACTGTCATCACACTACAGCGGTGGTGGAGCTGCAGTAGCGTTGTCGACTCACAGTAGGACATTGTCCTGTTCGTTTCCCAGCTAAAGCATCTTCTGTGTGGAAACATGCATGAATGGGCGTACCTTCATTGAAGTTTTTTGCGTCAGAGCTGGCAACTCGGCATGTAAAAATCTACTGCCAATCATTAGCAGCTCTGCTGCGGTGACCCCGAACCGAGAAATGCCAAAAGATACAACAACAACACTACTTATGATTTACTTTACACTTACTGTTTAATAAATCTGCAGATAATTACTATCAATGCACTACTTATGATTTACTTTACACTTACTAACAGTTTAATAAATCTGCAGATAATTACTGTCATTACACTACATGTGATTTACTTTACACTTACTAACAGTTTAATAAATCTGCAGATAATTACTGTCACCACACTACTTATGATTTACTTTACACTTACTAATAGTTTAATAAATCTGCAGATAATTACTGTCATTGCACTACTTATGATTTACTTGACACTTATGATTTACTTTACATTTACTAACAGTTTAATAAATCTGCAGATAATTACTGTCATTGCACTACGTATGATTTACTTTCCACTTACCAGCAGTTTAATAAATCTGCAGATAATTACTGTCATCACACTGCTTATGATTTACTTTACACTTACTAACAGTTTAATAAATCTGCAGCTAATTACTGTCATCACACTACTTATAATTTACTTTACACTTACTAACAGTTTAATAAATCTGCAGATAATTACTGTCATCACACTACTTATGATTTACTTTACACTTACTAACTGTTTAACAAATCTGCAGATAATTACTGTCATTGCACTACTTATGACTTACTTTATACTTACTAACAATTTAATAAATCTGCAGATAATTACTGTGATTGCACTACTTATGATTTACTTTACACTTACTAACAGTTTAATAAATCTGCAGACAATGACTGCCAATGCTCTACTTATGATTTACTTTACACTTACTAAATGTTTAATAAATCTGCAGATAATTACTGTCATTGCACTTCTTGTGATTTACTTTATACTTACTAACTGTTTAATAAATCTGCAGATAATTACTGTCATTGCACTACTTATGATTTATTTTACGCTTACTAACAGTTTAATAAATCTGCAGATAATTACTGTCATCACACTACATATGATTTAATTTATACTTACTAAATGTTTAATAAATCTGCAGATAATTATTGTCATTGCACTACTTATGATTTAGTTTACACTTACTAACAGTTTAATAAATCTGCAGATAATTACTGTCATTGCACGTCTTGTGATTTACTTTATACTTACTAACTGTTAAATAAATCTGCAGATAATTACTGTCATTGCACTACTTATGATTTACTTTATACTTACTAACTGTTTAATAAATCTGCAGATAATTACTGTCATTGCACTACTCATGATTTACTTTACGCTTACTAATAGTTTAATAAATCTGCAGATAATTACTATCATCACACTACATGTGATTTACTTTATACTTACTAACTGTTTAATAAATCTGCAGATAATTATTGTCATTGCACTACTTATGATTTACTTTACACTTACTAACAGTTTAATAAATCTGCAGATAATTACTGTCATCACACTACTTATGATTTACTTTAAACTTACTAGCAGTTTTATAAATCTGCAGATAATTAATGTCATCACACTAGTTATGATTTACTTTACACTTACTAACAGTCTAATAAAACTGCAGATAATTACTGCCTTCACACTACTTATGATTTACTTTACACTTACTAACAGTTTAAAAATCTGCAGATAATTACTGTCATCACACTACTTATGATTTACTTTACACCTACTAACAGTTTAATAAATCTGCAGATAATTACTGTCATTGCACTACTTATGATTTACTTTATACTTACTACCTGTTTTATAAATCTGCAGATAATTACTGTGATTGCACTACTTATGATTTACTTTACACTTACTAACAGTTTAATAAATCTGCAGATAATTACTG
Source organism: Protopterus annectens (assembly GCF_019279795.1). Classification (NCBI taxonomy): domain Eukaryota; kingdom Metazoa; phylum Chordata; order Ceratodontiformes; family Protopteridae; genus Protopterus; species Protopterus annectens. The sequence goes on from NC_056741.1 coordinate 45,232,665, forward strand.
TCATCACACTACTTATGAATTACTTTACACTTACTAACAGTTTAATAAATCTGCAGATAATTACTGTCATCACACTACTTATGATTTACTTTACACTTACTAACAGTTTAATAAATCTGCAAATAATTACTGTCATCACACTACTTATGATTTAATTTACGCTAACAGTTTAACAAATCTGCACATAATTACTGTCATCACACTACAGCGGTGGTGGAGCTGCAGTAGCGTTGTCGACTCACAGTAGGACATTGTCCTGTTCGTTTCCCAGCTAAAGCATCTTCTGTGTGGAAACATGCATAAATGGGCATACCTTCATTTATTTTATTTTATTTAACATTTGTTGACCGGGAATGTCCGACTAGGTTCCACACAGCCTGTTTTCAGCGGAGGCCCGGGGAGAAATGCTCCAGACGCATGTCTTTGGAATCTTTCATTGAAGTTTTTTGCGTCAGAGCTGGAAACTCAGCATGTAAAAATCTACTGCCAATCATTAGCAGCTCTGCTGCGGTGACCCCGAACCGAGAAATGCCAAAAGATACAACAACACTACTTATGATTTACTTTACACTCACTGTTTAATAAATCTGCAGATAATTACTATCAATGCACTACTTATGATTTACTTTACACTTAAAAAAACACAAGAGGCAACTGCGACTTAAGGAGACCAGGAAACACAGCGTAGAAAAGTAACTGTAGAAACAGTAACCTGATCTCTACCACGATGCAGTAAAATAACACATAAAAATGCGTTTAAACATCCATGAGGCAACCAATAAATATAGCACACTTGTAGTTAAAAGTCCATGAAGCAGCCAAATAAACGTAGCAAAATTGTAGTAAAAACTCCTTTAATCCATAAAATAGTGGGTAACGGTAAGCGCTTTCGCGTGGGTGCAACCACGCTTCCTCAGACAATAAAAGACCCCACACACATTGTTTAAATAGCATAAGTTAAAATCTAATTGTGCCAATTAAGTTAATTGGCAATAAATGCTTTAAAGAAAAACCACCAAACTAGCGTCTATACAGCATTCTTATATTATAAAGTATAAAACATAAAACAAAGCTGTTATAAACTGTATAGGGTTACTAACATCCAGTTTCAATCTATAGGTGAATAAAAACATTTCCAAGATCGTACCATTTATCAAAATAGAAATAAAAATCAAGAAAATAAAGAAAATAGATGCAGAAGATGACATCAACTGCGAGTTAACATGAAGCTGAACAAATCAGTTAAAGTGCTACTGAAACATTTTTCTTTTTTTCTCCAAACCATCTTTATGAATCTAAATTTCCAGACCAATTGTTGTAATAAATTAAATGCAAGATTTCAATAAACAGAAATCACTTTTGCATTAAATACAACGAAATAAAGATATAGTTTTAGCTAGTCAATAATTACGGTTTGGTAACAGTAAAATGCATTAAAAAACCGGACAACTCATGGTGCAGCTAAGGCCAAAATCAGCCTTGTCAGTCTAGTTGCTAACCGTAACTATAAGCAGTTATAAGCTAATAAGCTGGCAAAACATATAAAGGTGCTAGCTAACAAAATCATTGTAAATAAAAACTGTATTTGCAACTTACTGCTACATAATGTGATTTCTGTACTATTAAGGAAGAAAACTTGCAATGCAACCGCTGGTTGACACTGAGCATGTTTCTTCAAAACAGCTTACTAACATCCAAGGGAGGAGTTAAACGGTAAATCCAAAGCAATGAATAAGGCGTAAAAATACCTAACACATAACTTACACCTAAATAGAAATTTTTTATATATATATAGGTGTTTAAAATATTAGTCTGATATCATTAGTGTACTATAGGAAAAGATATGTATACATATGTGTAATATAGGTATAGAATATCATTACATAGAATAATAAAATACTTCATGGATTCTGTATCAAAAAACGTTTTTTAAAATTAAGAATATATAAATAGAAATATATAAATAGAAATATAAATATAAATATAAATAGAAATATAAATATAAATATAACTTAATTTCATTAACTATAAACTATGAAGCCATACATATAAATATAAATATATACTTAAAGTCATAAACTATAAAATTGAACTAAATTATTTCTTTAAAGTGACTTATAACAAACAAAATTTATATTTATATTTATATTTATTACCTATCCATACAGCTTCAGCCTGGAAAGGTCAAAGCAAAATAAAGTAGAAATAAAGGGTTATTTACTGGTGACACTAACATTTCAACCCTAAGAAAGTGTACAGACAATTAATAGATATAAAAAATATCCAAGGATATGTGATAGTGATAAAATTTATAAGTATAAACTATTTATCAAAAAATAATTTAATTTATTAATTCATTTATTTGCTGTACATAATGTTCATGTTTATTATTGCAAGATATAGGGACTGAAAGTCTGTAATAAATATTTTAAATTTACAGTTATTTAAATTTACAGTTATTTTACAGTTATTTTAACGTTTCCTAGCATTCAGAATGGGCTTAATAGACACAAAGGTATTAAGGCCAGGAAAGTTGTGAGCATTGAACTTCAATATCCACCTAAGCTCTGCTAAGGCTAAACTATTAGAGTCATCTCCCCCTCTAACATTTAAAGGCACCAATTCTAGCACTCTAAATAGAAATGTATGGTCTCTATGATCTTTTATATGCTGTGCTAAGGCATTTGTATCTGATGCTTTCTTAATTTCATATAGATGATTATAAATACGATCAGCTAGTCTTCTTTTCGTGAGCCCTATATAGAAAGCAGTGCACTTTGTACATGTAGCTAAGTAGACCAAGTTTTTAGAATTACAAGTAGCTGATGTATTAAAACGAAAAATAAAGTCCAAAGAAGGATGAGTAAATGTTGTTTCAGTACAGATGTTATTACACCTATTACATTTACCACAAGAAATTGTGCCTATGTTCAGTGTAGTGTCTCTAAATATTGGTTTATTATCCTTGCACAATAACTGCTTCAAATTAGGGCAGTTTTTATAAAGAAAGGTGGGATAATTACCTACTAGACTAGAGATTAAAGTATCAGTCATTAAGATGTTCCAATTTCTACAAACAACTCTTTCTAGACTCTTTACATCACTGGTGTATTTTGTGATGTAGGGAATCCTAGATAGTTTTCCTAAATTCTTAGTCCTGTAAGAATTGGGTTTCTTAGACAGATGTAAATCTAGCTCTAAGGGATACAGAACTTCATTTTTAATAGAGTTAACTAGTTTAAAATCATAACCTCTATTAAGGAAGAGAAGTTCCATTTTATTGATTTCTTGTTCAAGAGTTATTCTATCGTGACACAGTCTGGTCAATCTGATGAATTGACTCTTGACAATGCCAGGAAATGTGTGCCTTGGGTGCATGCTATTAAATTGGAGTAATGTGTTTGTCCAGGTTGGCTTTCTGAAGATGGAAGAAACTACTTTACCATGTCCATTAATAGTCAGAGAGACGTCCAAGAAGTTTACACATTCCCTAGAGGCTTCCATTGTAAATCTTAGATATGTGGTGGTAGTCTCTAAAAACTGTAAGAATAATTCAAACTCAGCCAGGGTACCTTCCCAAATTAAAAGGACGTCATCCACAAACCGTTTGTAGAATATAATCTTTTCAAATACAGTGTTACTGAAAAGGAATTCCTTTTCCCAATTTAAAACTACCAGGTTTATAGGTATTTGCACATGGGGTGCCCATAGCTACACCCCATGTTTGCAAATATGGTTGACCATCAAAGTTGAAAAGATTATTATTAAGTACTAGGTCGAGTAGTTGACAAATCAAGATTATTTTATCATTCGGAAAACCAGTATCTCTGACTAACAATTCTCTTATAGCTTCCAGACCCAAATCATTGGGAATGGAAGTAAAGAGGTTTTTTACATCAAGGGTTATAAGCAAATACTCCTTATTCATGATGTCAAGAGTCAAATCACTCAGGTTATCTAACAAATGATAAGTGTCTTTTAAAATAGATGAGACCCCATCTACTATTGGTCTAAGAAATTTTTCTAGGACAGTCGAGATTGTTGCAGTGACCCAATTGCCACCTGAAACAATAGGCCTAAGAGGTAAAGGTTTAACCTGTTTATGAATCTTGGGTAAGCCTTTTATTATCGGAACAGTTGGAAATTCTATAAATAAATAACTGTAAAGTTCTGGGGATATCTGCCTACACATAAGTAAGTCATGTAGGGTGGCATGCACACTTGACACTATGGAATTTATGTCCTTTTGAGAAATACTTCTATAAGTGTCATTGTCAGATAGCATATTAAGCATTAAGGAAGTGTAATCAGCCTTGTTCATGATAATAGTACCACCACCTTTATCAGCAGGTCTAAAGGTTAGATCTGAAACTTGTTTAAATTTCTTAAGTGAGGCCATTTCATTAGTGGTTAGGTTTACATAAGCTATCTTATTTTTGTGACTGGAAAACAAAACATAAAAATCCTTTTCACAGGCTTTTAAGAAGCATTCAAGATTCGGACATAAGGGGGGGGGGAATTGCTTTTACATTTCAGAGCCATGGGATCATTATATTGTGAGTCTCTTCTTTGTTCAGTTAAATCTCTTTTAAAAAACATTTTTAAGGCTACAGACCTACAGAAAACACGTAAATCACATAATACATCAGTTAACTTGCTGCATTGGGCAGGAATAAAGTTAAGACCCTTATTAATTAGGCTAGCATCAGATGAGTCCATAACATAATCAGATAAATTAACAAAAAGGTCAGTCACATTCTTTGTCTCCTTGTCACTCCATACTTCTCTTCCGATATTTTCCGTTTCCTTGGCCCTCTGCTTTGTGAACGTCCTCTCCCTTGAAATTTTTGTTTTATCGGGTAGGGTAAAAAACGACCTGCTTCTTGGGTGGTTTTGGATCTAGCCCCTAGTTGATTGGTTCGGTGTGTATCAGCAAATGCTTGCTGATTCGGTGGAGGTGTAGCAGAGGATGCTGTAAAATTAAGTAATTCAGTTCCAGTTAAGTTAGGAGCATTTGTCCCCGTAGTAGACAAAAAAGGCAAAGCAGGGTTTTCATTAGATGGAACAAGATCAATAGAGTGTACTACTTCAGCATCTCGATTTATAGATGAAGCCTGTCGCTGTTCAAAAGTCTGAGTAGTGGTGTGTCTCGGCCAAACAAAAATCTGACCAGTTTGAAAATCATTGAAATCTCTTTGTAACTTCTTAAGTTTAATCTGTTTCAGTTTATCACTGAAAGAACTGACTTGTGAAAATATAGCCTGTAATTTCTTTTTAGCAAAATCAGATTTATATTTTTCACACAGACTTTTATGCATACAGTCTATTTCTTTACGCAGTTCAGTTTCAAGTGGTAAGAAATATTCATTCAGCAGGGACATATATCTAAAACCTTGTTCTATGTTTAAGTCCTGCCATTTCTTAAGGAGGGTGGGATGGTTACTTCCATAAGACGGCATACAAAAAACGCGCATTCCTCTAGGGACAATGCGATGATGTAAAGAAGCCTCAAGGTGTTGCCTCTGCCAGGCATATCTTTGCAATAAATATAACTTATCTTCAAAGTCTTTAACAGTTAGATTAAATTCAGCAATATTCTCTTCAGGTATGAGTAATGTAGATTCATTAGAGAACTCACCAAGCTCCAGAGCCAATAAAGGGTTTGAAACCCGATGCAACAGTCCATCTGGTATGTGTACGCTATCCCTCGACTCCGGTCTATAGTCAAGTTCCACCACCTGGGTATCCATCGTGTAGAGCAGTCACCACACACTATTAAAAGTTCAAAAAAACACAAGAGGCAACTGCGACTTAAGGAGACCAGGAAACACAGCGTAGAAAAGTAACTGTAGAAACAGTAACCTGATCTCTACCACGATGCAGTAAAATAACACATAAAAATGCGTTTAAACATCCATGAGGCAACCAATAAATATAGCACACTTGTAGTTAAAAGTCCATGAAGCAGCCAAATAAACGTAGCAAAATTGTAGTAAAAACTCCTTTAATCCATAAAATAGTGGGTAACGGTAAGCGCTTTCGCGTGGGTGCAACCACGCTTCCTCAGACAATAAAAGACCCCACACACATTGTTTAAATAGCATAAGTTAAAATCTAATTGTGCCAATTAAGTTAATTGGCAATAAATGCTTTAAAGAAAAACCACCAAACTAGCGTCTATACAGCATTCTTATATTATAAAGTATAAAACATAAAACAAAGCTGTTATAAACTGTATAGGGTTACTAACATCCAGTTTCAATCTATAGGTGAATAAAAACATTTCCAAGATCGTACCATTTATCAAAATAGAAATAAAAATCAAGAAAATAAAGAAAATAGATGCAGAAGATGACATCAACTGCGAGTTAACATGAAGCTGAACAAATCAGTTAAAGTGCTACTGAAACATTTTTCTTTTTCTCCAAACCATCTTTATGAATCTAAATTTCCAGACCAATTGTTGTAATAAATTAAATGCAAGATTTCAATAAACAGAAATCACTTTTGCATTAAATACAACGAAATAAAGATATAGTTTTAGCTAGTCAATAATTACGGTTTGGTAACAGTAAAATGCATTAAAAAACCGGACAACTCATGGTGCAGCTAAGGCCAAAATCAGCCTTGTCAGTCTAGTTGCTAACCGTAACTATAAGCAGTTATAAGCTAATAAGCTGGCAAAACATATAAAGGTGCTAGCTAACAAAATCATTGTAAATAAAAACTGTATTTGCAACTTACTGCTACATAATGTGATTTCTGTACTATTAAGGAAGAAAACTTGCAATGCAACCGCTGGTTGACACTGAGCATGTTTCTTCAAAACAGCTTACTAACATCCAAGGGAGGAGTTAAACGGTAAATCCAAAGCAATGAATAAGGCGTAAAAATACCTAACACATAACTTACACCTAAATAGAAATTTTTTATATATATATAGGTGTTTAAAATATTAGTCTGATATCATTAGTGTACTATAGGAAAAGATATGTATACATATGTGTAATATAGGTATAGAATATCATTACATAGAATAATAACATAGAATAATAACATACTTCAAGGATTCTGTATCAAAAAACGTTTTTCTTTATATCTTTATTTCGTTGTATTTAATGCAAAAGTGATTTCTGTTTATTGAAATCTTGCATTTAATTTATTACAACAATTGGTCTGGAAATTTAGATTCATAAAGATGGTTTGGAGAAAAAAAGAAAAATGTTTCAGTAGCACTTTAACTGATTTGTTCAGCTTCATGTTAACTCGCAGTTGATGTCATCTTCTGCATCTATTTTCTTTATTTTCTTGATTTTTATTTCTATTTTGATAAATGGTACGATCTTGGAAATGTTTTTATTCACCTATAGATTGAAACTGGATGTTAGTAACCCTATACAGTTTATAACAGCTTTGTTTTATGTTTTATACTTTATAATATAAGAATGCTGTATAGACGCTAGTTTTTCTTTAAAGCATTTATTGCCAATTAACTTAATTGGCACAATTAGATTTTAACTTATGCTATTTAAACAATGTGTGTGGGGTCTTTTATTGTCTGAGGAAGCGTGGTTGCACTGAAAAGCGATTACCCACTATTTTATGGATTAAAGGAGTTTTTACTACAATTTTGCTACGTTTATTTGGCTGCTTCATGGACTTTTAACTACAAGTGTGCTATATTTATTGGTTGCCTCATGGATGTTTAAACGCATTTTTATGTGTTATTTTACTGCATCGTGGTAGAGATCAGGTTACTGTTTCTACAGTTACTTTACACTTACTAACAGTTTAATAAATCTGCAGATAATTACTGTCATTACACTACATGTGATTTACTTTACACTTACAAACTGCTTAATAATTCTGCAGATAATTACTGTCAATGCACTACTTATGATTTACTTTACACTTACTAACAGTTTAATAAATCTGCAGATAATTACTGTCACCACACTACTTATGATTTACTTTACACTTACTAACAGTTTAATAAATCTGCAGATAATTACTGTCATTGCACTACTTATGATTTACTTGACACTTATGATTTACTTTACATTTACTAACAGTTTAATAAATCTGCAGATAATTACTGTCATTGCACTACGTATGATTTACTTTACACTTACTAGCAGTTTAATAAATCTGCAGATAATTACTGTCATCACACTGCTTATGATTTACTTTACACTTACTAACAGTTTAATAAATCTGCAGATAATTACTGTCATCACACTACTTATGATTTACTTTACACTTACTAACTGTTTAACAAATCTGCAGATAATTACTGTCATTGCACTACTTATGACTTACTTTATACTTACTAACAATTTAATAAATCTGCAGATAATTACTGTGATTGCACTACTTATGATTTACTTTACACTTACTAAAAGTTTAATAAATCTGCCGATAATTACTGTCATCACACTACTTATGATTTACTTTACACTTACTAACAGTTTAATAAATCTGCAGACAATGACTGCCAATGCTCTACTTATGATTTACTTTACACTTACTAAATGTTTAATAAATCTGCAGATAATTACTGTCATTGCACTTCTTGTGATTTACTTTATACTTACTAACTGTTTAATAAATCTGCAGATAATTACTGTCATTGCACTACTTATGATTTATTTTATGCTTACTAACAGTTTAATAAATCTGCATATAATTACTGTCATCACACTACATATGATTTCATTTATACTTACTAAATGTTTAATAAATCTGCAGATAATTATTGTCATTGCACTACTTATGATTTAGTTTACACTTACTAGCAGTTTAATAAATCTGCAGATAATTACTGTCATTGCACGTCTTGTGATTTACTTTATACTTACTAACTGTTAAATAAATCTGCAGATAATTACTGTCATTGCACTACTTATGATTTACTTTATACTTACTAACTGTTTAATAAATCTGCAGATAATTACTGTCATCACACTACTTATGATTTACTTTATACTTACTAACTGTTTAATAAATCTGCAGATAATTTGTGTCATTGCACTACTCATGATTTACTTTACGCTTACTAACAGTTTAATAAATCTGCAGATAATTACTATCATCACACTACATGTGATTTACTTTATACTTACTAACTGTTTAATAAATCTGCAGATAATTATTGCCATTGCACTACTTATGATTTACTTTACACTTACTAACAGTTTAATAAATCTGCAGATAATTACTGTCATCGCACTACTTATGATTTACTTTAAACTTACTAGCAGTTTTATAAATCTGCAGATAATTAATGTCATCACACTAGTTATGATTTACTTTACACTTACTGACAGTCTAATAAAACTGCAGATAATTACTGCCTTCACACTACTTATGATTTACTTTACACTTACTAACAGTTTAAAAATCTGCAGATAATTACTGTCATCACACTACTTATGATTTACTTTACACCTACTAACAGTTTAAAAAAACTGCAGATAATTACTGCCTTCACACTACTTATGATTTACTTTACACTTACTAACAGTTTAATAAATCTGCAGATAATTACTGTCAATTCACTACTTATGATTTTACTTTACACTTACTAACAGTTTAATAAATCTGCAGATAATTACTGTCATCACACTACTTATGATTTACTTTGCACTTACTAACAGTTTAATAAATCTGCAGATAATTGCTGTCAACACACTACTTCTGATTTACTTTACACTTACTAATAGTTTAATATATCTGCAGATAATTACTGTCATTGCACTACTTATGATTTACTTTACACTTACTAACAGTTTAATAAATCTGCAGATAATTACTGTCATTACACTACATGTGATTTACTTTACACTTACAAACTGCTTAATAATTCTGCAGATAATTACTGTCAATGCACTACTTATGATTTACTTTACACTTACTAACAGTTTAATAAATCTGCAGATAATTACTGTCATCACACTACTTATGATTTACTTTACACTTACTAATAGTTTAATAAATCTGCAGATAATTACTGTCATTGCACTACTTATGATTTACTTGACACTTATGATTTACTTTACATTTACTAACAGTTTAATAAATCTGCAGATAATTACTGTCATTGCACTACATATGATTTACTTTACACTTACTAGCAGTTTAATAAATCAGCAGGTAATTACTGTCATCACACTACTTATGATTTACTTTACACTTACTAACAGTTTAATAAATCTGCAGAAATATCAAATGTACTGGAACAGCCAACAACTAACAATGATACCAATCCACACTGTCTGCTCCAAAGTGACTCTCAAAGCACCAGCACTCCACAATTCCAAAGTAAAATGTAATTCCTTTATTGACACGAACAAATTAAAAGTTAAGCGCTTTCATCTAATTAAGACTTCATCAGAACTACCTTTCTTACTCCATACATTCTCATTATAAACTTTTGCATCGTCACATGACTTTCCTACAATTAGTTTTTAAAGTGCTAGTGCAAATACAAGTTCCTTCATCATAATAAATATATAAACATATATTTCCATTTGTTTTTACCTTCCTTGCCCTGGTTAGAACAATGCTCAATCACTGTACCACATATTAATACCTTATGCATATAAATAAATACATATATGAATACATATATAAATACATATATAAATACATACATAGCAATTGTTAAAAAATTACTTCAGAATACTTAAGAATAACTTAAAAATTAATTAAAAATTCCTTTCATATAAAGAAAGATGATATAAATTCATCTTTCATGTGTTCTAAGTATCTAAAATAGGTTTAATTGATACATGTTCATTAATTCCAGGATATACGGACGCATTCAATTTAATTTGCCACCTGACCTCCTTGTCACTAACTTTCTTTTTTATGTCCCCACCCCTCATGTTCATTTTTACTACTTCCAAGATTCCAAATTTAAATCCGGAACATATTTCGTTGTCTTTAAGATGTTTCCAAAGGGCATTATTACTATCCTCCTTCTTAATACTATACATATGGTCGTAGATCCTATTCCTTAAACACCGGGTGGTCTTCCCTACATAAAAGCATGGACACTGTGTACAGGTGGCCAAATATACCAAATTAGTAGACCTCCTGTTATAATGGAATAATTGTTTTATTGATAACAATTGCTTGTAATGAAACGTATAAAAGGAGTCAAGTTATGCATGTTAAATTGTATCTGAAGAAGCATGCAAGACGCATGTGAAAGCGCTTATTCTTTGTTCGATTGGAATAAAAGGATTTATACACTTTTTTGAAGAATTCAGTGCTTCTCGTGGTGTGTCCTGATAGTTTTGTCTTTGGAATTTTGGTGCTTAATTTTGCTACAGGACACTTTAGGAGGAAAGCGGCAGTTGTGAGTTACTTTAAAATTAGTAGACCTACAATTCCCTTTCTGATAATGTATTCTAGTTTTGTTGTAATTAGACAACGTAATTTCCTTACTTTCCATAATATACTTGCATTGTTTGCAAGTACCACATTTGGTGGTACCACACCTTTCTAATAAATCTGATTTCTTATCAATTTTCCTTTCCAACAATGCCTTCATATTATTCCCCTTCCTAAGGACAAAATGTGGCTCCTGCCCCACTATTTTATAAATTCTGTCATCTACTTTCAAAGTATTCCAGTTATGATGAATAATTTTCCTAATATCTCCACTAAAGTTATTATGTTGTAGGACACATGCCATACCATACTTTTTTAATGTTTCTTCATTGTTATTGCAATTTCCTTCTCCATCTGATCCTGTTACTAAACCCACACCTAATAAGGGTTTGTACTTTATTCCCCATTGTTTTCTAATGTACCCTGTGACGTCCTCTATCATGTCTCTCGGATATCCCCTTTCCATAAAAAAGGATGCGATTTTTGCAAATTCTCTATCCAAGTCCTCCACTTCAGAAGTCATCCTTGCCGCCCGAATACATTGTCCCTTTATAATATTCTTTTTCTGGGCCCAGGGATGATTACTAGAAAAATGTAAATAGGAATTGCTAAATGTGTTCTTCCTATGTATGTTGGACTTAAATTTCCCATCCTTCAGTGTTATTTGGACATCTAAATATGATATAGTTTCCTCATGTTTATTCATAGTAAACTTGAAATGTTCACTACAAGAATTTATATATTCACTAAACATTTCTAAATTGTTGAGGTCACCCTTCCACAAAATAAAAATATCGTCTAAAAAATGAAAATAACATGATATATATTTAAACCAATGGGTGTTGATTATATATTCCTTCTCCCAGTCATAAACTACCAGGTTTGCGTATATGGGGGCACATGCTGCCCCCATAGCCACACCCTTACTGTTTGTAATATTCCCCTTCATACCAAATAAAGTTGTGGGCCAATACCTCTTCCATAAATTCCATAATCAATAGTGTTTTATCCCAAGTGACAGAATTAGACCACACTATACTCTCCTGTAGTCTTTGCATACCTTCTTCTCTAGGTATATTTGAAAAAAGGACTACAGCATCCATGGTTACCAACCATTCTACCCCTTGAGCTAATCTGGGTTCCAGCCTGCCAAGAAAATCCCATGAGTCCAATACCAAATGTGGAATTTTCTTTAAAATAGGTTTCAACCATTTATCTATGACCTTCCCGAATGGAAAGGTCTTCAACTGGCTCCCAGAAATAATAGGCCTGAATGGAGGATCTCTCGAATCTTTATGGACTTTAAGGATGCCCACAATTGTACTGATGATAGGAGTTTTTACCTTAAGAAACTGATATAAATTGGTGTCAATCCTACCCTCCATCAGTAGATCTTCCAAGTGTAAATCTACTTTATGGTACCCTATATTAACCTCATTAACCAAGGATACAATGTACTTTCCAGAGTGTAATAAAATACTATTGATTTTGTTCCTGTATTCTTGGGAGGGATACAGCACCACCCCACCCCCATTATCCGGTTTCATAACTCGGATACCCTCGTTCTCTTGTAGTTCTCTCAGTACACCCGATTCTTCCTTTGTTAAATTAAACCTAACAGAATAGTTCTTTTTACTATACCTGTATATGTCCTCCAAAACCAATTTCTCAAAGGTGTCAAGTAAATGGTTTAGTGGTGGTGTGTACGTGCTTTTAATTTGAAATTCATTGATTTCCTTACACGTTGTACCATCAAAATTGACTCTCAAATTTAATTTCCTAATATACTTCTTAACATCTATTATACTGTCAACCACATTAAATTTTTCACATGGAATAAATTTCATCCCCTTAGACAGAAGTGTAAAATGTTCCTTCCTAAGGGACACGTCAGTATAATTATGAATAAAGAAGTTATCATAAGAACTGGTAACATCATTAACCTTAATAATCTCATTTCCTTTTACTTCCCGGGGATGTGTGATTATTTTGTTGCCCTTCCCCTTTGGTAAAACTCCCCCCCTTGTCTGAAATGTCTTGTTTGGTGGTCTTCCCAATCCATTTCTCCCCCTAAAAAATAATTGTTGTTATTATAACTATTGGGGGCTCGGTTATTGTACCTAATCTTTCCTTTCTGTTTATAGGCGTCATAAGTGTTGTCATCCCTACCATTCGTTCTACCCTGGTATCTACCTTTAGCGTAGTTGTACGGTTTAAACAGTTTCTTACCCATATCCTTTTCCTATCTATAGGCCTCTCCTTTATTGTATTGTTCTAAATCTCTTTTTAATTTCCTACATTTTCTTTCAAACTGTTTAGTTGTCACACTTCCTACTCAGTTGAATTGTGTATCATATAGAATTTCATATTCATCAAACAATACATCATGTACAATACTGTTGTTTAAATCATCCATTTCGGCCAGTAGCATACATATTCTATTATCGTTACACCCCATGATGTACTTCATAAAGGTGAAACCAAACCTATCAAACATTTTGTTACATTCCCTTTTGTTATTTTCGTCCATTACTATTCCCATAGGGATCTTGAAAAATCGCAACCCCATTGGGACAACTCCACTGTCCAAACACTTCTTTAAATAGTTATTGTCCAACTGTAATGTCTTAAGCAATTTCAATTTCTTACCAAACATAACTATGAGATCTTTAAGTGTACATTTCTCACTTCCAGCAACATTGTTACTGAAATTGTTATCATCCGCTGGCTTCGGGTTCTCGTTAAAGTCAAATTGACCCTCTAAGAAATTATTGTATTCTGCCCGCCCTTTAACTCTAAAGGGTTGATGTACTACGGGCTGTTTTACAGTACCTGTACCCTTTTCAAGTGCCGAAAACGCGTACGTTTTCTTGGGGACTGTTCTTTTTGGTCGCGCCCCTGATTTATTAAAATCCACCTCCGATCCGTTTCCTTCGACTCCAGACACATTTCTTAACATAGAATTGTCCACCGGTTGGGATCCATGAGAGGCTGGAATCTCCAATTCGTCTCGACTCATCCGGACGCTCCTACCATCCTTCTGGACTCCATTGCGGCCCTCACAACGCGTTGACGTCACAAACCTGCCGTTTCCAACTGTAGGGTTAGGTTGTGTCATCAGGTCAATCAATCTTGTAAGTTCTCCTTGCATAATCGCCATTTCGGACTGAAGCCCCCTAATTTCGTCTCGTCTAGGGGAAAAGATTGAAGGTAACTCGTCGAGTGAGTCCATCTTGCCAATACAACCACAGAAATATCAAATGTACTGGAACAAGCAACAACTAACAACGATACCAATCCACACTGTCTGCTCCAAAGTGACTCTCAAAGCACCAGCACTCCACAATTCCAAAGTAAAACGTAATTCCTTTATTGACACGAACAAATTAAAAGTTAAGCACTTTCATCTAATTAAGACTTCATCAGAACTACCTTTCTTACTCCATACATTCTCATTATAAACTTTTGCATCGTCACATGACTTTCCTACAATTAGTTTTTAAAGTGCTAGTGCAAATACAAGTTCCTTCATCATAATAAATATATAAACATATATTTCCATTTGTTTTTACCTTCCTTGCCCTGGTTAGAACAATGCTCAATCACTGTACCACATATTAATACCTTATGCATATAAATAAATACATATATGAATACATATATAAATACATATATAAATACATACATAGCAATTGTTAAAAAATTACTTCAGAATACTTAAGAATAACTTAAAAATTAATTAAAAATTCCTTTCATATAAAGAAAGATGATATAAATTCATCTTTCATGTGTTCTAAGTATCTAAAATAGGTTTCATTGATACATGTTCATTAATTCCAGGATATACGGACGCATTCAATTTAATTTGCCACCTGACCTCCTTGTCACTAACTTTCTTTTTTATGTCCCCACCCCTCATGTTCATTTTTACTACTTCCAAGATTCCAAATTTAAATCCGGAACATATTTCGTTGTCTTTAAGATGTTTCCAAAGGGCATTATTACTATCCTCCTTCTTAATACTATACATATGGTCGTAGATCCTATTCCTTAAACACCGGGTGGTCTTCCCTACATAAAAGCATGGACACTGTGTACAGGTGGCCAAATATACCAAATTAGTAGACCTACAATTCCCTTTCTGATAATGTATTCTAGTTTTGCTGTAATTAGACAACGTAATGTCCTTACTTTCCATAATATACTTGCATTGTTTGCAAGTACCACATTTGGTGGTACCACACCTTTCTAATAAATCTGATTTCTTATCAATTTTCCTTTCCAACAATGCCTTCATATTATTCCCCTTCCTAAGGACAAAATGTGGCTCCTGCCCCACTATTTTATAAATTCTGTCATCTACTTTCAAAGTATTCCAGTTATGATGAATAATTTTCCTAATATCTCCACTAAAGTTATTATGTTGTAGGACACATGCCATACCATACTTTTTTAATGTTTCTTCATTGTTATTGCAATTTCCTTCTCCATCTGATCCTGTTACTAAACCCACACCTAATAAGGGTTTGTACTTTATTCCCCATTGTTTTCTAACGTACCCTGTGACGTCCTCTATCATGTCTCTCGGATATCCCCTTTCCATAAAAAAGGATACGATTTTTGCATATTCTCTATCCATGTCCTCCACTTCAGAAGTCATCCTTGCCACCCGAATACATTGTCCCTTTATAATATTCTTTTTCTGGGCCCAGGGATGATTACTAGAAAAATGTAAATAGGAATTCCTAAATGTGTTCTTCCTATGTATGTTGGACTTAAATTTCCCATCCTTCAGTGTTATTTGGACATCTAAATATGATATAGTTTCCTCATGTTTATTCATAGTAAACTTGAAATGTTCACTACAAGAATTTATATATTCACTAAACATTTCTAAATTGTTGAGGTCACCCTTCCACAAAATAAAAATATCGTCTAAAAAACGAAAATAACATGATATATATTTAATTTAACAAAGGAAGAATCGGGTGTACTGAGAGAACTACAAGAGAACGAGGGTATCCGAGTTATGAAATCGGATAAGGGGGGGTGGGGTGGTGCTGTATCCCTCCCAAGAATACAGGAACAAAATCAATAGTATTTTATTACACTCTGGAAAGTACATTGTATCCTCGGTTAATGAGGTTAATATAGGGTACCATAAAGTAGATTTACACTTGGAATATCTACTGATGGAGGGTAGGACTGACACCAATTTATATCAGTTTCTTAAGGTAAAAACTCCTATCATCAGTACAATTGTGGGCATCCCTAAAGTCCATAAAGATTCGAGAGATCCTCCATTCAGGCCTATTATTTCTGGGAGCCAGTCGAAGACCTTTCCATTCGGGAAGGTCATAGATAAATGGTTGAAACCTATTTTAAAGAAAATTCCACATTTGGTATTGGACTCATGGGATTTTCTTGGCAGGCTGGAACCCAGATTAGCTCAAGGGGTAGAATGGTTGGTAACCATGGATGTTGTAGACCTTTTTTCAAATATACCTAGAGAAGAAGGTATGCAAAGACTACAGGAGAGTATAGTGTGGTCTAATTCTGTCACTTGGGATAAAACACTATTGATTATGGAATTTATGGAAGAGGTATTGGCCCACAACTTTATTTGGTATGAAGGGGAATATTACAAACAGTGCAAGGGTGTGGCTATGGGGGCAGCATGTGCCCCCATATACGCAAACCTGGTAGTTTATGACTGGGAGAAGGAATATATTATCAACACTCATTGGTTTAAATATATATCATGTTATTTTCGTTTTTTAGACGATATTTTTATTTTGTGGAAGGGTGACCTCAACAATTTAGAAATGTTTAGTGAATATATAAATTCTTGTAATGAACATTTCAAGTTTACTATGAATAAACATGAGGAAACTATATCATATTTAGATGTCCAAATAACACTGAAGGATGGGAAATTTAAGTCCAACATACATAGGAAGAACACATTTAGCAATTCCTATTTACATTTTTCTAGTAATCATCCCTGGGCCCAGAAAAAGAATATTATAAAGGGACAATGTATTCGGGTGGCAAGGATGACTTCTGAAGTGGAGGACTTGGATAGAGAATTTGCAAAAATCGCATCCTTTTTTATGGAAAGGGGATATCCGAGAGACATGATAGAGGACGTCACAGGGTACGTTAGAAAACAATGGGGAATAAAGTACAACCCCTTATTAGGTGTGGGTTTAGTAACAGGATCAGATGGAGAAGGAAATTGCAATAACAATGAAGAAACATTAAAAAAGTATGGTATGGCATGTGTCCTACAACATAATAACTTTAGTGGAGATATTAGGAAAATTATTCATCATAACTGGAATACTTTGAAAGTAGATGACAGAATTTATAAAATAGTGGGGCAGGAGCCACATTTTGTCCTTAGGAAGGGGAATAATATGAAGGCATTGTTGGAAAGGAAAATTGATAAGAAATCAGATTTATTAGAAAGGTGTGGTACCACCAAATGTGGTACTTGCAAACAATGCAAGTATATTATGGAAAGTAAGGAAATTACATTGTCTAATTACAACAAAACGAGAATACATTATCAGAAAGGGAATTGTAGGTCTACTAATTTGGTATATTTGGCCACCTGTACACAGTGTCCATGCTTTTATGCAGGGAAGACCACCCAGTGTTTAAGGAATAGGATCTACGACCATATGTATAGCATTAAGAAGGAGGATAGTAATAATGCCCTTTGGAAACATCTTAAAGACAACGAAATATGTTCCGGGTTTAAATTTGGAATCTTGGAAGTAGTAAAAATGAACATGAGGGGTGGGGACATAAAAAAGAAAGTTAGTGACAAGGAGGTCAGGTGGCAAATTAAATTGAATGCATCCGTATATCCTGGAATTAATGAACATGTATCAATTAAACCTATTTTAGATACTTAGAACACATGAAAGATGAATTTATATCATCTTTCTTTATATGAAAGGAATTTTTAATTAATTAATTTTTAAGTTATTCTTAAGTATTCTGAAGTAATTTTTTAACAATTGCTATGTATGTATTTATATATGTATTTATATATGTATTCATATATGTATTTATTTATATGCATAAGGTATTAATATGTGGTACAGTGATTGAGCATTGTTCTAACCAGGGCAAGGAAGGTAAAAACAAATGGAAATATATGTTTATATATTTATTATGATGAAGGAACTTGTATTTGCACTAGCACTTTAAAAACTAATTGTAGGAAAGTCATGTGACGATGCAAAAGTTTATAATGAGAATGTATGGAGTAAGAAAGGTAGTTCTGATGAAGTCTTAATTAGATGAAAGCGCTTAACTTTTAATTTGTTCGTGTCAATAAAGGAATTACGTTTTACTTTGGAATTGTGGAGTGCTGGTGCTTTGAGAGTCACTTTGGAGCAGACAGTGTGGATTGGTATCGTTGTTAGTTTAATAAATCTGCAGATAATTACTGTCATCACACTACTTATGATTTACTTTACACTTACTAACTGTTTAACAAATCTGCAGATAATTACTGTCATTGCACTACTTATGACTTACTTTATACTTACTCACAATTTAATAAATCTGCAGATAATTACTGTGATTGCACTACTTATGATTTACTTTACACTTACTAAAAGTTTAATAAATCTGCCGATAATTACTGTCATCACACTACTTATGATTTACTTTACACTTACTAACAGTTTAATAAATCTGCAGACAATGACTGCCAATGCTCTACTTATGATTTACTTTACACTTACTAAATGTTTAATAAATCTGCAGATAATTACTGTCATTGCACTTCTTGTGATTTACTTTATACTTACTAACTGTTTAATAAATCTGCAGATAATTACTGTCATTGCACTACTTATGATTTATTTTACGCTTACTAACAGTTTAATAAATCTGCAGATAATTACTGTCATCACACTACATATGATTTAATTTATACTTACTAAATGTTTAATAAATCTGCAGATAATAATTGTCATTGCACTACTTATGATTTAGTTTACACTTACTAACAGTTTAATAAATCTGCAGATAATTACTGTCATTGCACGTCTTGTGATTTACATTATACTTACTAACTGTTAAATAAATCTGCAGATAATTACTGTCATTGCACTACTTATGATTTACTTTATACTTACTAACTGTTTAATAAATCTGCAGATAATTAGTGTCATTGCACTACTCATGATTTACTTAACGCTTACTAACAGTTTAATAAATATCTGCAGATAATTACTATCATCACACTACATGGGATTTACTTTATACTTACTAACTGTTTAATAAATCTGCAGATAATTATTGTCATTGCACTACTTATGATTTACTTTACACTTACTAACAGTTTAATAAATCTGCAGATAATTACTGTCATTGCACTACTTATGATTTACTTTAAACTTACTAGCAGTTTTATAAATCTGCAGATAATTAATGTCATCACACTAGTTATGATTTACTTTACACTTACTAACAGTCTAATAAAACTGCAGATAATTACTGCCTTCACACTTACTAACAGTTTAAAAATCTGCAGATAATTACTGTCATCACACTACTTATGATTTACTTTACACCTACTAACAGTTTAAAAAAACTGCAGATAATTACTGCCTTCACACTACTTATGATTTACTTTACACTTACTAACAGTTTAATAAATCTGCAGATAATTACTGTCAATTCACTACTTATGATTTTACTTTACACTTACTAACAGTTTAATAAATCTGCAGATAATTACTGTCATCACACTACTTATGATTTACTTTGCACTTACTAACAGTTTAATAAATCTGCTGATAATTACTGTCAACACACTACTTCTGATTTACTTTACACTTACTAATAGTTTAATATATCTGCAGATAATTACTGTCATTGCACTACTTATGATTTACTTTACACTTACTAACAGTTTAATAAATCTGCAGATAATTACTGTCAATTCACTACTTATGATTTACTTTACACTTACTAACAGTTTAATAAATCTGCAGATAATTACTGTCATTGCACTACTTATGATTTGCTGTACACTTACTAACAGTTTAAAAAGTCTGCACATAATTACTGTCATTGCACTACTTATGATTTACTTTACACTTACTAACAGTTTAATAAGTCTGCTGATAATTACTGTCATTGCACTACTTATGACTTACTTTACACTTACTAACTGTTTAATAATTCTGCAGATAATTAATGTCATTGCACTACTTATTATTTACTTTACACTAATACATTTGCAGATAATTAGTGTCATTGCACTACTTATGATTTACTTTACACTTACTAACAATTTAATACATCTGCAAATAATTACTGTCATCACACTACTTATGATTTACTTTATACTTACTAACTGTTTAATAAATCTGCTAATAATTACTGTCATTGCACTAAATACGATTTACTTTACACTTACTAACAGTTTAATAAATCTGCAGATAATTACTGTCATTGCACTACGTATGATTTACTTTACACTTACTAGCAGTTTAATAAATCTGCAGATAATTACTGTCATCACACTGCTTATGATTTACTTTACACTTACTAACAGTTTAATAAATCTGCAGATAATTACTGTCATCACACTACTTATGATTTACTTTACACTTACTAACAGTTTAATAAATCTGCAGATAATGACTGTCAATGCTCTACTTATGATTTACTTTACACTTACTAAATGATTAATAAATCTGCAGATAATAACTGTCATTGCACTTCTTGTGATTTACTTTATACTTACTAACTGTTTAATAAATCTGCAGATAATTACTGTCATTGCACTACTTATGATTTACTTTACGCTTACTAACAGTTTAATAAATCTGCAGATAATTACTGTCATCACACTACATATGATTTAATTTACACTTACTAAACGTTTAATAAATCTGCAGATAATTATTGTCATTGCACTACTTATATAGTTTACACTTACTAACAGTTTAATAAATCTGCAGAAAATTACTGTCATTGCACTTCTTGTGATTTACTTTATACTTACTAACTGTTTAATAAATCTGCAGATAATTACTGCCTTCACACTACTTATGATTTACTTTACACTTACTAACAGTTTAAAAATCTGCAGATAATTACTGTCATCACACTACTTATGATTTACTTTACACTTACTAACAGTTTAAAAAATCTGCAGATAATTACTGTCATCACACTACTTATGATTTAATTTACACTAACAGTTTAATAAATCTGCAGATAATTACTGTCATCACACTACTGTGGTGGTGGAGCTGCAGTAGCGTTGTCGCCTAACAGTAAGACATTGTCCTGTTTGTTTCTCAGCTAAAGCATCTTCTGTGTGGAGACATGCATGAATGGGCGTACCTTCATTGAAGTTTGTGCGTCAGAGCTGGCAACTCGGCATGTAAAAATCTACTGCCAATCATTAGCAGCTCTGCTGCGGTGACCCCGAACCGAGAAATGCCAAAAGATACAACAACAACACTACTTATGATTTACTTTACACTTACTGTTTAATAAATCTGCAGATAATTACTATCAATGCACTACTTATGATTTACTTTACACTTACTAACAGTTTAATAAATCTGCAGATAATTACTGTCATCACACTAATTATGATTTACTTTACACTTACTAATAGTTTAATAAATCTGCAGATAATTACTGTCATTGCACTACTTATGATTTACTTGACACTTATGATTTACTTTACATTTACTAACAGTTTAATAAATCTGCAGATAATTACTGTCATTGCACTACTTATGACTTACTTTACACTTACTAACTGTTTAATAATTCTGCAGATAATTAATGTCATTGCACTACTTATTATTCAATTTACACTAATACATTTGCAGATAATTACTGTCATTGCACTACTTATGATTTACTTTACACTTACTAACAGTTTAATAAATCTGCAGATAATTACTGTCATCACACTACTTATGATTTACTTTACACTTACTAACTGTTTAATAAATCTGCAGATAATTACTGTCATTGCACTACTTTTGATTTACTTTATACTTACTGTTTAATAAATCTGCAGATAATTACTGTCATCACACTACTTATGATTTACTTTATACTTACTAACAGTTTAATAAATCTGCAGATAATTACTGTCATCACACTACTTATGATTTACTTTACACTTACTGTTTAATAAATCTGCAGATAATTACTGTTATTGCACTACTTATTATTTACTTTATACTTACTAACTGTTAAATAAATCTGCAGGTAATTACTGTCATTGCACTACTTATGATTTACTTTATACTTACTGTTAAATAAATCTGCAGATAATTACTGTTATTGCACTACTTATTATTTACTTTACATTTACTAACAGTTTAATAGATCCACAGATAATTGATGTCATTGCATTACTTGTGATTTACTTTAGACTTACTAGCAGTTTAATAAATCTGCAGATAATTAATTGCATCACACTACTTACGATTTACTTTACACTTTCTAACAGTTTAATAAAACTGCAGATAATTACTGTCATCACACTACTTATGATTTACTTTACACTTACTAACAGTTTAATAAATCTGCAGATAATTACTGTCATCACACTACTTATGATTTACTTTACACTTACTAACAGTTTAATAAATCTGCAGATAATTACTGTCATTGAACTACTTATGATTTACTTTATACTTACTGTTTAATAAATCTGCAGATAATTACTGTCATCACACTACTTATGATTTACTTTATACTTACTAACTGTTTAATAAATCTGCAGATAATTATTGTCATTGCACTACTTATGATTTACTTTACACTTACTAACAGTTTAATAAATCTGCAGATAATTGCTGTCATTGCACTACTTATGATTTACTTTAAACTTACTAGCAGTTTAATAAATCTGCAGATAATTAATGTCATCACACTACTTATGATTTACTTTACACTTTGTAACAGTTTAATAAAACTGCAGATAATTACTGTCATCACACTACTTATGATTTACTTTACACTTACTAACAGTTTAACAAATCTGCAGGTAATTACTGTCATCACACTACTTATGATTTACTTTACACTTACTAACAATTTTATAAGTTGCAGATAATTACTGTCATTACACTACATGTGATTTACTTTACAGTTACAAACTGCTTAATAATTCTGCAGATAATTACTGTCAATGCACTACTTATGATTTACTTTGCACTTACTAACAGTTTAATAAATCTGCAGATAATTACTGTCATCACACTACTTATGATTTACTTTACACTTACTAATAGTTTAATAAATCTGCAGATAATTACTGTCATTGCACTACTTATGATTTACTTTACACTTACTAACAGTTTAATAAATCTGCAGATAATTACTGTCATCACACTACTTATGATTTACTTTGCACTTACTAACAGTTTAATAAACCTGCAGATAATTACTGTCAACACACTACTTCTGATTTACTTTACACTTACTAATAGTTTAATATATCTGCAGATAATTACTGTCATTGCACTACTTATGATTTACTTTACACTTACTAACAGTTTAATAAATCTGCAGATAATTACTGTCAATTCACTACTTATGATTTACTTTACACTTACTAACAGTTTAATAAATCTGCAGATAATTACTGTCATTGCACTACTTATGATTTGCTTTACACTTACTAACAGTTTAATAAGTCTGCTGATAATTACTGTCATTGCACTACTTATGATTTACTTTACACTTAGTATCAGTTTAATAAATCTGCAGATAATTACTGTCAGCACACTACTTATGATTTACTTTACACATACTAACAGTTTAATAAATCTGCAGATAATTACTGTCATTGCACTACTTATGACTTACTTTACACTTACTAACTGTTTAATAATTCTGCAGATAATTAATGTCATTGCACTACTTATTATTTACTTTACACTAATACATTTGCAGATAATTAGTGTCATTGCACTACTTATGATTTACTTTACACTTACTAACAATTTAATACATCTGCAAATAATTACTGTCATCACACTACTTATGATTTACTTTATACTTACTAACTGTTTAATAAATCTGCAAATAATTACTGTCATTGCACTAATTACGATTTACTTTACACTTACTAACAGTTTAATAAATCTGCAGATAATTACTGTCATTGCACTATGTATGATTTACTTTACACTTACTAGCAGTTTAATAAATCTGCAGATAATTACTGTCATCACACTGCTTATGATTTACTTTACACTTACTAACAGTTTAATAAATCTGCAGCTAATTACTGTCATCACACTACTTATAATTCACTTCACACTTACTAACAGTTTAATAAATCTGCAGATAATTACTGTCATCATACTACTTATGATTTACTTTACACATACTAACTGTTTAACAAATCAGCAGATAATTACTGTCATTCAACTACTTATGAATTACTTTATACTTACTAATAATTTAATAAATCTGCAGATAATTACTGTGATTGCACTACATATGATTTACTTTACACTTACTAAAAGTTTAATAAATCTGCAGAGAATGGCTGTCAATGCTCTACTTATGATTTACTTTACACTTACTAAATGTTTAATAAATCTGCATATAATTACTGTCATTGCAGTTCTTGTGATTTACTTTATACTTACTAACAGTTTAATAAATCTGCAGATAATTACTGTCATCACACTACATATGATTTAATTTACACTTACTAAACGTTTAATAAATCTGCAGATAATTATTGTCATTGCACTACTTATATAGTTTACACTTACTAACAGTTTAATAAATCTGCAGAAAATTACTGTCATTGCACTTCTTGTGATTTACCTCATACTTACTAACTGTTAAATAAATCTGCAGATAATTACTGTCATTGCACTACTTATGATTTACTTTATACTTACTACTGTTTAATAAATCTGCAGATAATTACTGTCATTGCACTACTCATGATTTATTTATGCTTACTAATAGTTTAAAAATCTGCAGATAATTACTGTCATCACACTACATATGATTTACTTTATACTTACTAACTGTTTAATAAATCTGCAGATAATTATTGTCATTGCACAACTTATGATTTACTTTACACTTACTAACAGTTTAATAAATCTGCAGATAATTACTGTGATCGCACTACTTATGATTTACTTTAAAGTTACTAGCAGTTTTATAAATCTGCAGATAATTAATGTCATCACACTAGTTATGATTTACTTTACACTTACTAACAGTCTAATAAAACTGCAGATAATTACTGCCTTCACACTACTTATGATTTACTTTACACCTACTAACAGTTTAATAAATCTGCAGATAATTACTGTCATCACACTACTTATGATTTACTTTACACTTACTAACTGTTTAATAAATCTGCAGATAATGACTGTCAATGCTCTACTTATGATTTACTTTACACTTACTACCAGTTTAATAAATCTGCAGATAATTACTGTCATCACACTACTTATGATTTACTTTACACTTACTAACAGTTTAACAAATCTGCAGGTAATTACTGTCATCACACTACTTATGATTTACTTTACACTTACTAACAATTTTATAAGTTGCAGATAATTACTGTCATTACACTACATGTGATTTACTTTACAGTTACAAACTGCTTAATAATTCTGCAGATAATTACTGTCAATGCACTACTTATGATTTACTTTGCACTTACTAACAGTTTAATAAATCTGCAGATAATGACTGTCAATGCTCTACTTATGATTTACTTTACACATACTAAATGTTTAATAAATCTGCAGATAATTACTGTCATTGCACTACTTGTGATTTACTTTACACTTACTAACAGTTTAATAAATCTGCAGATAATTACTGTCATTGCACTACTTATGATTTACTTTACACTTACTAACAGTTTAATAAGTCTGCTGATAATTACTGTCATTGCACTGCTTATGATTTACTTTACACTTAGTAACAGTTTAATAAATCTGCAGATAATTACTGTCAGCACACTACTTATGATTTACTTTACACATACTAATAGTTTAATAAATCTGCAGATAATTACTGTCATTGCACTACTTATGACTTACTTTACACTTACTAACTGTTTAATAATTCTGCAGATAATTAATGTCATTGCACTACTTATTATTTACTTTACACTAATACATTTGCAGATAATTAGTGTCATTGCACTACTTATGATTTACTTTACACTTACTAACAATTTAATACATCTGCAAATAATTACTGTCATCACACTACTTATGATTTACTTTATACTTACTAACTGTTTAATAAATCTGCAAATAATTACTGTCATTGCACTAATTACGATTTACTTTACACTTACTAACAGTTTAATAAATCTGCAGATAATTACTGTCATTGCACTACGTATGATTTACTTTACACTTACTAGCAGTTTAATAAATCTGCAGATAATTACTGTCATCACACTGCTTATGATTTACTTTACACTTACTAACAGTTTAATAAATCTGCAGCTAATTACTGTCATCACACTACTTATAATTTACTTTACACTTACTAACAGTTTAATAAATCTGCAGATAATTACTGTCATCACACTACTTATGATTTACTTTACACATACTGTTTAACAAATCTGCAGATAATTACTGTCATTCAACTACTTATGAATTACTTTATACTTACTAATAATTAAATAAATGTGCAGATAATTACTGTGATTTCACTACATATGATTTACTTTACACTTACTAAAAGTTTAATAAATCTGCAGAAAATGGCTGTCAGTGCTCTACTTATGATTTACTTTACACTTACTAAATGTTTAATAAATCTGCAGATAATTACTGTCATTGCAGTTCTTGTGATTTACTTTATACTTACTAACTGTTTAATAAATCTGCAGATAATTACTGTCATTGCACTACTTATGATTTACTTTACGCTTACTAACAGTTTAATAAATCTGCAGATAATTACTGTCATCACACTACATATGATTTAATTTATACTTACTAAATGTTTAATAAATCTGCAGATAATTATTGTCATTGCACTACTTATGATTTAGTTTACACTTACTAACAGTTTAATAAATCTGCAGATAATTACTGTCATTGCACTTCTTGTGATTTACTTTATACTTACTAACTGTTAAATAAATCTGCAGATAATTACTGTCATTGCACTACTTATGATTTACTTTATACTTACTAACTGTTTAATAAATCTGCAGATAATTACTGTCATTGCACTACTCATGATTTACTTTACGCTTACTAATAGTTTAATAAATCTGCAGATAATTACTGTCATCACACTACATATGATTTACTTTATACTTACTAACTGTTTAATAAATCTGCAGATAATTATTGTCATTGCACCACTTATGATTTACTTTACACTTACTAACAGTTTAATAAATCTGCAGATAATTACTGTCATCACACTACTTATGATTTACTTTAAAGTTACTAGCAGTTTTATAAATCGGCAGATAATTAATGTCATCACACTAGTTATGATTTACTTTAAACTTACTAACAGTCTAATAAAACTGCAGATAATTACTGCCTTCACACTACTTATGATTTACTTTACACTTACTAACAGTTTAAAAATCTGCAGATAATTACTGTCATCACACTACTTATGATTTACTTTACACTTACTAACTGTTTAATAAATCTGCAGATAATGACTGTCAATGCTCTACTTATGATTTACTTTACACTTACTACCAGTTTAATAAATCTGCAGATAATTACTGTCATCACACTGCTTATGATTTACTTTACACTTACTAACAGTTTAATAAATCTGCAGCTAATTGCTGTCATCACACTACTTATGAATGACTTCACACTTACTAACAGTTTAATAAATCTGCAGATAATTACTGTCATCATACTACTTATGATTTACTTCACACTTACTAACTGTTTAACAAATTTGCAGATAATTACTGTTCAA